>NC_072732.1:99902761-100060059 GCF_026930045.1 Uloborus diversus
GAAATGATCAATCTTGATAAGGGAAACTAATGCGAATAATATGAACTGCAAACATAGACGGATATGTACGTACAATTTTAAAGAATAACAATGGTGAAACTTTGTTGTTTCACTCCCCGTACTTCTAGGATATTAAATCTCTCGTCCTTTCGAAAAATGTCAAACACCATAAATGACGTTACTTGATGAAGGTTACTGGATTGACCTTTCGTGAATCCTAACTCCATGATGAAAAAAATGCTGATTAAATGCTTTTAAAAAGCGGAAAAAGACAGTGCCATTCACCTCCTGGTAGGCGCAACTCGGCATGGAAATGGAGCTCCGATCGGAACAGGGAAATGACGTCAGCTGCTGACGTTTTAGGCCACACCTCTTTTTTGCGCATCGCTCTTTAAAAAATTCATAAAAATATATCAATCGTTGGTTTTAAAAATCCAGCCATGGTGAATTTTTGTGTTTTGTAAGCCTGTCAACAATGTGCAATAGTTAATATAGGAATATTTGATAGTTGATACTTCCATATTAGGCCAGGCCAAAGCTTTTGTGGAACGGCTGAAGCTTCGATCCTTTCAAACAAACTCCTACAGTGTCCAATTTGCTGTCCCAAGGGATTCCGCATATCCTGAATCTGTGACAAATCAGGAGACATAGCAGGTCAGAGAAGGTGATAATGTGAAAGAGGCAGTCCTCTGACACTCTTGCTGTGCATGAGCGAACATTGTTATGATAAAGAAGGGGGCCTGGGAGCCTTGTCATGAGTGCCAGCACATGACTAGCGTTCCCGCTAGGCCGTACCATCGTCAGATTCCCATTTTCGGTACAGTACGCTGTTCCGTAAGTGGAGTGAGTTCCATAAAGCCCAGTATCTTTTTGTTGCAGGACTGAAGATGGAAACGTCCAGCCAGCTAGGTCACCGATTGTCACTTTCCATGAACTCCAAAATTGGTTTTATGTCTGGGTCTTCAAGTTGATCTTTTCGAACTTGGTCGTCACTCCATGGACATCCTCTTTCACATTTTCATCTTCTCTGTCCTGCTCGATCACCTGACTTGTCATGGATCAAGCATATCTGGGATCACTTTGGAGATCAAGTTGGATGACCTAAGAGTTTGATTGAACTACTGGTGATGACTTGATGACAATGTGAAACAAGATGACATATGACATCATACCATACATTTATGCCTCAATAATTGCCAGTCTCACTTCATGCATTTATGCTAAAGCTAACCAAACAGTATACTAAAGTCACTATTCACTCGGGATTTTACCAGTAAAAAATGATCATTTTGTTTACATCAATGTTTGGAAGACTGCCAATTTTTTTTAAAGTCTCATCAGAATTTTTTTAAAAAAAGTCAAAAAATAGAGCTGAATTTCTGATGGATTTAACATTAATATCAAGGTTGTATGATAAACATTTGTAGAAATTATTCATTGAAATAAAAAAGGATCATGTGACTGACATCTACAAATTACGAAGAAAATACATTTGAGTGATTTGAGATAAAAAGGCATGCTTTGGGCAATGTGACAAAAGTAAACAATCTTGATAATCAAAAAAGTACTTTCTGTAAGCAAATTTAGTGCAAAAAATATTTTAAGACAATGAATATTTTACAACAGTAATCTTAAAATGTTTAGAATGAAACAATCCTTTGAATTTTTGAGAAATAATAAAAAAGTTTCCTGGTACGTCGTTTTTTTTTTTTTTTTTTTGCTTAACTTTTGCCGAACTGTAAAATTCCCTGATTTCCAATACTGTCAAGCAATCATCTTTTAATTAAAACACTAATATTTTTCAAAAACAATGTGTTATCAAAAATTGACTTAATTTTTACATTTGCAATTCAAGAACACATAGTGCAAAATAAATACTTTCAATATAATTCTTAAAATGTAGCTTATTATTTGATATGTTATCTAAAGAATGCAAAAAACTAAATTCGATGAAGCCTTACCAATCTATGTTCACAACATTAACGGGTCCACTAAACATTAAAGCTATTACTTCTGTAACTTTCACTCCTAAAGTCAGAAGTCCCTCAGCAGCTTCAACAGCAAATGGGCATTCCCTGAAACCAAAATACAACAAAAATCAATCTAAAGCAGGGTTGCCAACTGCTCTGCAAAAAAGGCGAAACTCCGCGGCTCTGCAAATGCTCTTTTGCTCCGCATTTAATGACCGAAATGTTTTAAGCCTAAATTTTGCTATTTTTCTCATTTCAAACGTGTAAATATAGGAAAATAAAGATGCTTATACTCAAAGATTGAAATAGTGTTTAAAGCTGTTTTATTAATTCAAAAATAATTAATTTTATACTCATGCTTAAAATGATTTATTAAAGCTATAAAACTTTTAGATTAGTGGTTTTAGTTATCTTTATTAATTTCTATACAAAATACCGAATTGCTCCGCAAAATTTTAAATTGCTCCTCAAAATCACTACAGATGCTCCTCAAAAACTTTCTCCAAGGTTGGCAACCCTGATCTAAAGTATTCATTTCATACTAGAGAGTTTTAAATAAAACAGAAAAGGAACATAGCAGGTAATTTGTGAAAATAAAGAAAAATTATAGGAGGTGTAAAAACATGTACCACAGAAAATTAGAGAACATTTTAGCAAATGGAAAATAAAAGATAATAATTTATGAGAAATAATCCATAAACTGCTTTTAAAAATTACCAGTTCTGTTTGTAAAAAAGCAACTAATTTAACAGAGAAAAGCTTCATATTTCCCTTTAAAACATACATATACAGTAAATAAAAATTTTGTTGTTTGGTAAACAGATTTGGAGAGTAAAGATTCAATATTGCTTGGAATTTTACAAAATGTTTTGTAACGTTCAACATTATATTTTCCTTTTTGCCCTAAAGTGCATCATATATCATCAAGCACTTTTTTGATATCTAATGAAAAGGAAAATTTGGCACTGAGAATTCCGAAACCGATTTCTTCACTTCTCGGTGCTTCATCAATTTTTTACGTATAATGTCCAAAAGTTTTATTTCATAAAATGGCAATAATGATTTTATTAAAGGATGGTTTTAACATGTTTTCATATTGCAATGATTCTGTTATTTGATTTTAAATAGTGGCTGATTTTATAATCCAGTGATTTTATTAGTGGCGGGTGCTGTACAAGATTTCACCCAAATAAACCAAGCTAATAAAAACATGGTATGGATAGCAAACAAGAAAACCAGAAGGATAATTACTTTAAAACTTCTTTATAACTAGTAATGGCAGATCTTTCCATGCCGTTCTGATGGTACAATTTGGCTAAAGCCATGTTGACACTGGGAGTTCTTTGTTTTGCAGATATAGTTTCAAGCTGATAAAAAAAAGAATGAACAAACAATATAACATAAAACAGCACTACAGCTGAATTCGCTTTCAAAATCAACAAATGATTAACGATAAATCAAGAACTTTTGGGGAATGGGAAGAAAAACAAATGTTTCATACCAAAGCAATTGCTTGAGGATACTGTTTCAAATTCACAAGACACTGGTGCGCTTTGAATTTAACATCAACTTCTGAGGTAACTTCCTAAGGTAACAAGAAAAAAAACACTTAACACACATTTTTTCTCAACTTAAACAAAAAATGCCCTACCAAATGAAAAAGAAAAGCATTATGAAAAGCAGACATTTAATAAGTCATTCTGATTACTATACTATACCATTAACTTTCATTAAAATATTTATTGTTCATTTCTTATTTTACCAATGGATATAATTCTATGTTTGAATTTTTGTAATGGGTCTGTTTTTTAAGTATGCGATTTTGTGAAGTGTACCGTTTTAGATTTTATAATTTTGTGAAAATATTGCTTTTAATGTTCCTAATTTTGCGAAAGTTTACTACAGGGATCCGATTTTCTGTAAATGAATCCCTTAATTACGTTTGAAATACTATTTCCTATAGTATAATATGGGAAGCAAACGGCAAAAGTATAAATTCTTCCTTTAAACTTGTTTAAAAACGCACACAAGCAATTACTTGTCCAAAATATCACAAACTTAACATAGCGCAAGCGTATTTCCAGTTTTCTACATAACAAATTTTTTTTAAAAATATTTTGCAATAGAAGTAGAATTTCCTTTCATAAAATTTGTTTAAAAAAAAAAATGTGTCACATGAGTAGGGGGGGGGGGAGTTCTTTAAGAAAACGATTTATTATTCACATAATGAAACACTTTTTTTAGGGTGTTGAAATCAAGTTTAAAGAAATAAAGTTTTTATCGTAGTGAGCTAGTTTAGCACTCACAAAAAAATTTCTTAGATACTAAAAATTATCTAGCCGGCCCTATTTGACACTAAAAAACAGAGAAAAAAGACAAAAATTATTTTTATTTTTTCAAAATAAAATTTAAATATTTTGCTGGAATGCAATGAAAATGTTATATAATGAGCTAGTTTGAGCCAATGAAATGTTTTATTGATTTTAATGAGCATTTAACCGCACCTTTCTCAAATCAAAAATCGGAATTTTTTTTTTAATATTGGATTTTTTAAAAAAACATTGTGAAAATTATTTTTTAAAATGTATTCATAGACTGCTTAACTAAATAGCACTATTATTCATAGTAATTATTATCACGCAATAGTATCAGACAGTTTGTAGTTAACAACAGTAGTAGCAGTAGTTTTGTAGTAGACAATTACGTATTGAGAGGATAAAATTTTGAAAAAAAATCTATAAATTTGATTTATAATACCTCATATCGAAGTGATGGAAGTTCTTCCCTAGTTTGGCATGAATTTTTCAATCTCCTGCAGTTTTGCCACAAAATTTTATTGTAGCTTCTGTTATAAGTTTCACACAACTTTCCACAACCTGCGTGTGACAGGGAAATTTCTCGAAAGTTAATTCTGTTGGCTGTTCGCTTCACATTTCTTTCAAGTCCTTTAGATGTATAGTAAAAGGTGGCTCTGTTACAACAGTTTACCTAATCAACTAAATCAACAGCTTCAAAATTGTGTTTAGGACAATTAAAAAATCGTACACCATCCGAGCTCTTCGTCTTCTTATTTCCAGAATGCGCCTAGCTGCTAATTTCCGAATTTATATTCTAGAATCAAACAACATTGTCCACAGTATCTGTTCGGGATGAGCGAAATATGCATTATGAGGGGTCTGGCCAGAGGATATTTCGGTCCGTTAACGAACCCTTCACAAAAATCCGATTAACCAAAACGGACCTTTCACAAAATCCCGACCAACCAAAACGGACCCTTCACAAAATTCTGATATACAAGAACGATCCCGAATTGTTTATTGAAAGAGCAAATCTGAAAGCAAAATAATGCATATTAAAATCGATAATTTTTGGAACCTTTTTTAAAGTCAAATTAGAGGGATCAGCTTATACAAAAGCTGCTAATTTAGCAAAGAAAAAAAATTGGCACTCTTGTGATGCTTCTGCAAGCCATAAATAATTGCTACTGCCAAATAAATATAATGCTTGTTGCTTGTTTCTTGGAAAGAAATTAACAGCTGAAAAAAAGTTTTAAATAATTTTGTTTATTTTATCACAGCTAATTAGCAGTAGTGTTGTTGTAAACTTTTCTGAAAAGGCGTTGGTAAGCACTACCCTCCCCCCTCCGCTCATGATTTAATAAGCAATAATAATATATATCAGCGAAATAAACTTTAGGGATAGTAAAGGTGGGGAAAAATATGATCGCTTCAGATAAGGTTACCATTTTCAAAATTAACGCCATCTAGCGTCTGGCGTTAAACCTTTATAATGACTTAATTAGAAAATATTCTCATCATTTTACCAGTTTGTCAATATTTGCATTCGTATGGTGGGGTACGATGGTTAACTGTTATTTTGGGAGAAAATTATGTGGGTTTGATTTTTCGATGATAACAAGGATGCGCCGAACTTAAAATAAACTCTTTTACTTGCCGTTTTTTTTCTTTAGATGTCTACATTTTGAAAAATACAATCTTAACATACGATATGAGAATCACATTTTGCTCTTTTTTCAAGCTAACTTTGCTTTATAAGATACAAATGAATAAAAATTCTCTATTTTTGTTAGAACTCTCATTTCAAGTTTTTAAAGCAAAACTCCATTTTCTTTCATGAGTCAAAAATTAAAATGCTGAATCGATGATTTATTATTATTATTTTTTTTTTTTTGCTTCAACTGTGTCCACAGATATTAATGATATGTTTATCACAGGACTCTAAAATGCAATTTTAAGATAGTTATCAAAAATATTTATTTTACAAGCCGTTTTTATACTTTTGATGCCTCCACTTTGAGAATTGTGATCTCTTTGCATCTGCTATGGGATTCCGATTTTTTGAATATTTGATGTTTAGTACGCTTTGTTAAGAGGTAAACAAATCAGATCTCTTTTTATTTTTGTTAAAATCACAAAATTTATAATTTTTAAACGAAATTCTGTGCTTTTTAAGAGTGTCTAGGGTCAAAAAGTTCAATGCTAAACCGTTGTCTGAATTTTATTTATTTATTTATTGTTAAAATTATTTTAAATGCTGTACAGAAATATTTCTAGTTTAGTATAATTTAACATAATGTAGAATGGTAGATAAATATTACTACTTGAGAGAGCGATGTCCCCCCCCCCTCGCACCAAATACTAGAAAAACACCCCAGAATGATATTCTCAACATAGAAGAGGAAAACATTCAACTTTAAGTTTAAAGTATGCAGTTTGTGCTCTCTCTAAATTCTAAAATTTCGTTTTAACAAAAGAAAAAAAATTTTTTTTTTGCAAAATTATTT
Organism: Uloborus diversus; assembly: GCF_026930045.1. Taxonomy (NCBI): domain Eukaryota; kingdom Metazoa; phylum Arthropoda; class Arachnida; order Araneae; family Uloboridae; genus Uloborus; species Uloborus diversus. The sequence goes on from NC_072732.1 coordinate 99,909,536, forward strand.
GATTTTTCACAAAAAACGGACCCTGTGAAAAATCCTGGACAGACCCCTGATTATTTGAGAGAACTTTGAAAATTATCTACTTAATGTTGTCTGGAAGCTGCCTTGCAAGAGAAATCATTTTCCAAAATTGTTGGGCACCATACTGGCAGTTTGTTTTTTTTTTTATTTCAAACCTCGTTGGAGCATTACATACATTACAAGCAGTATAAGATTTTCTGATGAACTTGCAGTGCCTGTATGCAAGCGCAACAAACGGTTCGCCGTTGTTAGCCATCGTGCATGACTGACTGAGTTTGCCCAGATCCCGAAGTGGTTTTCTTAGGGGAAAAAGTAGGAAATAAGGAATCAAAAATTAAAAAAGTAGGAAAAAAATCACTTAAAAAAGTAGGAAAAAAATAGGAAGAGATAGGACTACACACACGTCAAGACGATTGACAATCATTAGTATGAAAAATAAACTGGTGGAAACAAAGATATTAATTACAAAAATATGAAAATAAAATCCAAACAAAGAAACACCTGTCAACAATACAGTAATAAAATTTTTAAGTGTGAAAGAATAAAATGCAGTATAGCAATCGCAAATAATAATAATAATAATAATAATAAAACCCTTTTTTGGTGCAATAAAACCATTTTTGTTAAAAATTTGTTTTGTCAAAAACGAAAACATTCCTGCGAGAGCATCCATTTATCATTTAAAAATACCAACACTTTCAGCTCCTGTAATCATAAACTATGATACAAAAGCAAAGCAAATATTAAATTAGTTTTAGTTAAAAATAAACAGCAGCTGACATGCATTCTTGCATAAACAGAGGCAGATGTTTGTTTTAAAAAAAAAAGGGAAAACGATTGAAAATGCAAAATTAAAATATATGTGCTCTTAAATATGGGCCATAAAATTTATAATAAAATAATTAAACTAAATAAATAACGAAATAAGTCAACTAAAGGGTTTGTACTATGTTATGTATTTTTAGCATTCAACATACATTTTTGTTTCAGGCCGTCTTTTATGGGGGTCAATTTCTCCCCTCCCTAGTTTTGGAAAATAAATGCTTAGCTATAGAAGTTTGTGCGGTTTCTGTTGTTTTCAGATAAAATTTGCATTCAGTATACGTCCTTCGCTAGCCACCTCCGGGGGGGGGGGGGGGGGGGAACAAAGTGATGGGCCAGTTCTAATTTTAATCAAGCAATAAAAACGATTATTGTTTTAATGGTTTGGTAATTTTTACCTTCTTGTTCCAAAATTTTTGTCACAAAAAAAAAACGAGCTGATGTGTGCATCACATGACTTCCTTTTACTCCAATTTAATGTCACTTTCTCATTATTGGCAGTTTTAATGTGATTCAATAGTTTACTCTCTAAATATCACCAACAGTGGCCAAATTGAAACCAGATTTAAAAAAATAAATAAAATAAAATTAAATTAAAAAAGAAATCCGAATTTGTCACCAAGTTGGCGACCAAAAGACTGGTAATATATCGCCAAGTGTGAGCCAAATTATAACACCACTTGAGTTTACATTGAAATTAACAATGATTTCCCCGCAAAAAAGGACAAAAGACCCCCTTTGGAGCATTCGAATGCAACCAAAAAGGGAGGTGCACAACTAGACCCCACTACGAGTCTACGTACCAAATTTCAACTTTCTAGGACATACCGTTCTTGAGTTATATGAGATACATACACACATACATACAGACGTCACGAGAAAACTCGTTGTAATTAACTCGGGGATCGCCAAATGGATACTTCGGGTGTCTGTACGTTCCTATGCATATATCCACGTGTGGTAAGGTTGAAAAATAAACTTTATGTTCATTCGGGGGTGAGCAAAATGGAAATTAAGGCCGATTTTTGAGTGAAAATTTTTTCGCGAATACAATACTTCCTTTTTTTGTAAAAGGAAGTAAAAAGGAAACATCCATGCATGGTAAACATAACATTTTTATCAAAGACAAAGATCAGTTACTAATGTATCTCTGTGCATAAAAGGGAAGGCATGTAGTTTATCTCAATCCTCACCATAAAACAAAAATATTCATTCGTAAATTGTTCACGAAGTTAAGAGTGAAAGGGGAGCACCTGGCATCAAATGCCTGCATATATCTCTTTCTCCCCCCTCCTCCCTTTGGTCAGGCGCACTGAGTACAATTGCTTACAGTAGATACACTGCATTGGTATAATTGCCGCACCCTGACAAGAGTAAGAGTTTGTCAAAAAATTTTAAACGCTCAGAAATGTCGCATTGTCATAAACACAGCACATAAAAATGATGAGCAACTCTTCAAAATTGATGATATATCAGAGTAGAAAATACTCATTAAAAGAAAAAAAATACATATTAGTTTGTGACTCTATCCCCCAACTTTTAAAAATGTGAATAAATAAAAACAAAATATCGCATTTAAATTGATTTCCGATTTTTCTCCAAAAATAGGGAACGTTTTGCCCATCCAAGTTTTGCCGCTTTTTTTTTTTTTTGCAAATACACTCTTTGCAAGGAAAGAAAATGAAATTTTATAGAATTTATAATCATGTTTATGATTTAGAATGAACAATAATCATATTTATGTATGAAAAAAGTTAGTTTTCGCGATTATTTTTGAAGTGGTTGGTTTTTGCGAATTTCTGTTATCTGTCGCTTTTATGTTGTACTAACATCAATAAAATATATACAGTGTACAAGTTTTTCATTTTTTGCTTCCTTATGTTCCTTTTAAGGTTTTACATTGCCTTTCTGTTTAAATAGAGCTCCAATTCACTTGTAATCATACAAAAAATTGGCGAATAGGAAATTCGGTTCTTCCTGCATTCTTTGAACAGTCGGCCGTTTACTTTAATTAAAGCTTCTAATTGATGGGTAAATAATATATAATTGCATCAGAGTGTGCCAGTATCTATTTTTTTTAGTTTCGTTAATACAGTAGGAATGAAGTCGGGGCGATAAAAAGAAAAGTCGATCATAAACGACGCAACGGCAAAAAAGTCACTTACGAAAATTTAACTTTTAAACACGCAAACGACGCTGCCGCGGCGTTCCTTCCAGAATTTAATGTAGCCAGTCAATAAAAAGCTCAGGATCTGCTTGCTTCTTTTGCTTTTCAAAATTGAAACATGTAGAAAATTATCGGTGTGGCATTGTAAATATAAGAATCAATGCACAATTAGAAGTGCTATAATAAAGAAAGAAAAAGTAGGAAAAAAAAAGGAAAAAGTAGGAAAAAAAAGGAAAAAGTAGGAAAATAAGGAGAGAGCTCTAAAAAGTAGGAAAAATAGGAACTCTTCGGGGTCTGTTTGCCAGGGCAACTGTCATTTATGCTAGAAGGGCAACTACCTTCTTTTATGGCAATACAGATCCGATACAAATACTTTTGTTCAGTACTTAATTTTTTTATATCTTCCATATCCAAAGCCAGAAGATTGCAGCCAATTTTATCAAATTTGACCACTGGATTTTTTCAATCTCTAAGAAGCTGTCCGATAGCTCCATAATAGGAATGTAGTCAGGGGCTTGAAGGGGGGGGGGGGGGAAGCAGGGCACCAGTTGGCCCGGGCCCAAACCTAAAGGGGGCCTAATATTTTTGAAACTAGGGCTTTTTTTGCTAAGTCTACAATACCTTGCGAAATTTCATTTGCAATTTCACCAGGTGTTAGCGATATATGACCGATGTACTTACTACCTGATTCTTCTATCAGTGCTACATGTGCTTCAGATGCTAATTTTTACTGGCCAGATGTCTTTTAAAGGGTGTCATCTTTGCGACCGTCAATATGATCAGTTTAAAGGACTTCAGAGGATTTACATTTTTTTTAATACTTAAGGGCTCTATTTGTCAAACTTATCTAAAATAGTAGAAAAAAAAATCTTAGTAATAATAAAAGCAGTTGAGAGCCGTTTATTAACCAGGAGAAACGATTGGAACCGCAGATTTAAAAATTAGCATCTTGTATTTGAGTGTATGCATTTTTTAAATTGGCGAACAAATGTTGCATAAAATTGAGTGAATTTTCAATGTATATCCTAACGTAACATTTCAGTATCAGTACTTATTTCGAAACTACTTTTTTCACTATTTTTGTTAAAAATAATTAATTTTTCATTTTCTCCGTGTTTTAATGTCTTATATGGGTTCAGCTAAATATTCTACGAAATATATAAAAGTCTTGGAGGGTTACAACTGATTCACTGACTGATATTTCTACTGTTTGATGGAACTAGTTTCAAATTTATTCAATTTTTGAACCCCCACCCCCTGCAGTTTTTTTTTTTTTTGAAAAAAAGTACATTTTCCCCTTTATTTCAAATTTTTAAGGCAAAATAGGGCCGGATAAATATTAAACAAATTTAGCAAAATTTTTTGAGGGTGATAACAGACCCATATAGTAACTTTTCCACACTACTCAAAAACATATTTCCATTTTTTTCGGCCTACCCTAACGTATAGTATACATATATCTGTGAGTATGTAGTGACCATGGTGGCCTGATCAGTTAGGTGTTTGACTCATGACTGGAAGGTCCTGGATTTAATGCCAGGTGGTTAAAGATTCTCCATGTTTGCTAATGGTGACTTAAATGTGTTGCAATCACAAAGTCCTCCAATTCTCCTTTCTGGCTGCTGGATCAGGAGTTGTTTGGTTCCTGGTCTAGATCAAAAAACAAAGCTGTCTTCAGGGCTCCATTCTACCAATTAAACCACATGTAATGATAAGTACAGGGAACCCTGGAGTGTAGTGTAGCATAGTGTGTGTGTGCATTCAAAAAGAATTATGTAAATATAATAATGCCAGACTTTTGGCAAGAGACAAAACATTTCTGTAAATAATAAAAGAATACTAACCCCTTGAGGAAATGGCTGTGTTTTTCCTTTATTCTTTGCAAGAGATTTCTTTAACTGTAGTGCTTTTCTGTACAAGGACTGAAAGAAATAAAATTAATAGTTATTTTAAGTACCAGTATTTTACAGAAAAAAGTAAAAATAATTGTAAATCAGTAGCCAACAAATTGTTAATGAAAATATATAGGCTCCCAGAGTGATAAAATGTTCTTCTGTCTTAGCCTAACATAGCACTTTGTTTCACAAAGATGATCTGCCCTTTAGAAGCACTTTTTTGAGAGATCCATAGATTGTTAAGATTTGCATCTTGGAAGTTGAAAATTTGCATATGTTAGTTTCTTTTTCGTGAATCCTTTAAAAATTCTCAAGGGTCAAAAGATTTATATACACTGATAGATTACATTAATGGTGTATGATGTATCTCTATAAACCTCATCAAGCAAATTTAGTAGTAAGACAGGGGTCTGGCCAGAGGAAATTTGGGTCCGTTGATGGACCCTTCACAAAAATACGATCACTTAAAACGGACCCTTCACAAAATTCCGATCAACCATAACGGACCCTTCACAAAATTCTAATCAACAAAACAGATCTTTCACAAATCATTTATTGTAAAAGCAAATATAAAATCATAATAATGGCTAATTTTTCAAAAGAACTGTCTGCATATTTCTGTGATGCTTACTGTTTTTGCTATCACAGCAGAATCAAAATAGCCAGCAACGACGTTGTTGTTATAGATTTTTCTGAAAATGTTATTTGACCCGCAGCTTGATATTGCTGCCAGCACCTTTCTCCTGCTGCTCTCAGTCTAAACAATTAGGGCTCGACCAATGGCATTTTTTGGCCGATGGGCCGATGCCGATTGTTCAAAGATGGCCGATAGTTTTCCTCCAAATGGCTGATTGCCGATGGCCGATGCCGTTGGCAAAAAAAAAAAAAAAAAAAAAAACAGGAATAAATTGATAAGATTATCAGGGGTTTAAATGATCATTGATTCATTTCACTTTACTTCCTTTCTACGAATAAGGAATCGTAATCACGAAAAAAAAAACAGACTTCTCGACCTAAATTTCTATTTTACGATCACCCAATTTAAATTTCACAAGTTTTTATTGGCACATCTGTACATGCATATGTACCTCAGAATATATAGATAACCGAAATATCCATTTTGACCGCCTCTCGGTTAATTATCGCAAATTCTCTTGTGATGTCTTCATGCACGTAAACTTGCGTCACTCAAAAACGTTATGAAATAGTAAGTTGAAAACTCATACGTACGTAGTTTGATCTAAAAGTTCGAGGACAAGTTGTATAACCTTACTCTGAATAGTACACATTATTGAACTACATCTATCTACAAAATAGTCACCTTGGACGACTATGCACTTTTACCAACGTTCGTATGGCTTTTAGAAGCATTCCTGGAAGACATTTTTCGCAACCTCCCGTGAGGACTCTTGCACTTATGAAGGCGAATTCCATGTTAAAGATGCACGGTTCGATTGGTCAATACTTTGATATGACAAACAAATAACATAACGTTTCGTCGGACTTAGCACCGTGTGACTTTTACCTGTTCCCAGCAAAAAACATTTGCATGGACACCGCTTTCTTCCAGCAGGAGAAGATAAAACTGCATCATAAAAGGTAGTGAAAAATGGCTTCCAGGAGTGATTCCAAAAGTTATATGAACACTGGCAGAAGTACATAGTCCCTCAAGGCTACCTTTTGAAGGTGGATGTGCTTCGGTAATGTGAACTATTCTGGGTGAGGTTTTATACAGCTTGTCCCCGAACTTTTGGATCGTACTACGTACAATCTGTATAGGGTGTAGTTATGCTTCTCCCTTTTTGACTGCTGTATGATGAAAGAGAAAGACCAACAGCCAAAAAAAAAAAAAAGAAAAGAAAGAAAAAAAAACGAAAGAAAAACAAAGAGACTGTTTAATAACCAATTGATTTGTTTTGTTTTTTTTAATTGAACATATAACTATGATTTCAGTAATATTGTAATAGTGTATGGATTTAGGTACATTAAAAATAGTTAAAAAACATTAAATTATGTTGTTTAATTATTCAAAAAAAATAAATAAAATTATGAAATCGTCAACAAATTACGCAGTTAAAGTGGAAAGACTGCACGTATGCATTTTTTAGTCATCAAATTAAACAAAAAAGGTAACAGATGAATTACAATATTAAATCATTACAGGATTATTTTTGTACTTCTTTAAAATTTATGAATAGAAAAGTTTGCATTTTTCATAAAAGTTATAACAGTGACATAAATTTCGCTGAAAAACGAAATAGCCTTGAAAAGAGCGAGGTTCTTAAAACGCATCTACAATAAACAAACTCAATATTTACACCAAGTTAATCTTTACTAATATTATAAAGAGAGAGGGCGGATTTTTGTGTGTTTATATGTTCAAGGTAATCTCCGGAACCCCTGCACTTATTTGAAAAATTCTTTCACTATATGAAAGGTGCTTTCTTACTGAGTAACATAGGCTATAATTCGAAAAAATCCGATAAATAGTTCTTTTTTTATTTCAATTTAGGCCCAAATTTCACGTAAATTGCCTATTACTGGCTATTAAAAGGGGTGAAAAATTACTTGCACATTTTAATATTTTATAGCGTTGAAAAGGGTAGAATTTTTTGCGTTCTAAGCAATTTGTTTCAATGCTCTAACTTCATTATGACGGGAGTAATTTGCGTTTTTAGCTCGAACTATTTTAGGCTTACCTGAAATTTTGGCAATACTTTCTTCATTAAATTTATCAATAAAAAGTGAAGGAATTGTCCCACAGTTTCCTTTTTGACACCGTTGGAAAATGAGACATTTTTTACTCCAGAAATATCTCGACCAATGGTCGAAAAAATAACCTTCTAACTCCAAAGGAAAAAAGTTACAAGCCGTTAAAAATAAACTTCGAATAAATCTAATCTCCATTAAAATTGCTGATGTTTTGTTTTGCATTGCCATGGTTACGTCTTTTAGCTTCGCTTCATTTAAATCTCTTAAAGGTCCACAAACTTGGCGCCACGGAATTATTAAACAGTGGTGAAATGTTATCGCCAATTCTGCATATTTTACAATCTACGTTGTGATAATTCCCCCGGACAATGTAGAAATTGTGGGAAGAGTTTGAAAACTAGCAGACTTAGCAATTTTCCCAATTATAGCCAAATTTGTGGACGCCAAAGACCAAGAGTAAATGTATATTCAGTAAATTACGGCTAAAGCAAAAATACATGAAATACACCGCCAGCTCAGTCATTTCCAGCCGAGGACTGCAGTTTCGTGCTTATTAGCACTCATCAGCACGGCATAGGAAAGTGACTGAGCTGGAGATGGAAAACCTCCTAAGGAAGCCAAGAGTGCGAAACAAACTGGTAGCTAATATAGAATTAGCAGACCAGACGAGTGACCGAAGCAATGGTTCGGTTCAACTAGAAGATTGAACACGAGGCAAGGTATATTCAGTAAATTACCGCCCATTAGCCAGGGCTAAAGCAAAAATACATGAAATACACCGCCAGCTCAGTCATTTCCACCCGAGGACTGCAGTTTTGTGCTTATTAGCACTCATCAGCCCAGCATAGGAAAGTGACTGAGCTGGAGATGGAAAACCTCTTAAGGAAGCCAAGAGTGCGAAACAAACTGGTAGCTAATATAGAATTAGCAGACCAGACGAGTGGACGAAGCAATGGTTCGGTTCAACTCGAAGATTGAACGCGAGGCAAGGTATATTCAGTAAATTACCGCCCATTAGCCAGGGCTAAAGCAAAAATACATGAAATACACCGCCAGCTCAGTCATTACCTTGCCTCGCGTTCAATCTTCGAGTTGAACCGAACCATTGTTTCGGTCACTCGTCTGGTCTGCTAATTCTATATTAGCTACCAGTTTGTTTCGCACTCTTGGCTTCCTTAAGAGGTTTTCCATCTCCAGCTCAGTCACTTTCCTATGCCGGGCTGATGAGTGCTAATAAGCACGAAACTGCAGTCCTCGGCTGGAAATGACTGAGCTGGCGGTGTATTTCATGTAAGAGCAAATGTATTTCGGCCATGGCCTTGCTGATAGTGACAGAAGCAAACGATTATAGCCCTTAATTGACGACAGCGCCAAACCCCCCCCAGTTATCGAAATATTTTCGAAATTACTAATGAAAAGAAACCAGTGCATCGAAAAAGCAGGAGGGGATGGAAGTTGTATTTGTACGCGCTTTTACATTTAATTGTAAAAAAGAACATTACTATGATTTAGCTTTCAAAACTTAATGATATCCAAACAAAATATCAATGTGAAAAGTAGCCAAGTTCGATCGAAATGAGGTTCTAGGTAGACGGTGTAACCGACAAGATTCAAATCTCAACGGATAACAAGTTCCATAGCAGTTCCTCGTGGAAATTGGATTGCCCCGCGTTCTTCAATTCATTTTGAAAACATTTTTTTACTTTCTTTCATCCCGGATTTAAACTTGCCAAGTCACTGTATCATTGGAGTGGGCACATGTTTTGGAAATTGTTTTTTGACAACCAAAACTTGCCGTAAGATTAAAATCCAGAATCAAAGAAAATAAAAAAATGTTTTCTGAATGAATTGGAAAACATGGGACAATCCAACTTCTGAGGAACAGTTATGGTACTTGGTACCCGTTTAGATCTGAATTATTTTATCGGTGACGCCGTCTACCCAGTGCCTCATTTTGATCGAACTTGGTTCCATTTCACATTCATGTTTTGTTGGCATTTTATTTTACAGCGATCCATAGCGTACGGAAATGTCCACAGCCCTGCTATTTTAATTACAATAGAGAAAATAATGCCTTTTAGTTCAGAGCAATTTCATGTGTAACGGAAAGACAGTTTTTCTTTTTAAAGGTTTAAGCGATTACAGTGAAATTATTTTCATTTGAGCTGTCTTTTTTCTTTTCTCTGCACATCATTGTTAAAATATGAAAAACGAGACAGAGAAAAAAAATTCTATTCCTTTTTCCTCAATGGTTGTGCTATTTTCTGTTCCGTGAATGAATTGACACTTTTATGAACCAAGGTTTTGGACACTTTTGTGACATTGTGTATTAATTCAATCTTTTAACTGACGAGTACTTTCGTGATAGACAAGTAACAATAAGAAACTGTTAATTTAAATAATTTTTCATGCACTAAGTTGACAAAATTCAAGTTTATGCGTTTTGACGGAATAACTGCGGTGGAGTGGCTTTTAAAGTCCATTCATTGCTATAAAAAGGACGATATTTTTAATTAAGTTAAAAATTGTTGCCTTTAACTTATATGACACTACTGTTGTTGTTTACGTGTCCATGGTTAATAACCATGGAAGGATTGAGGGCCATTGCCTCGAGATTTTGGACTTTTTTATCTATTCACACATAGACAACATGAGAAAGATTTTCAGCGTAAAGAAAGGAAATACACCACTCAGAGCATCCGAGGTTATTGGACCCACGTTTACCGGCATTGGATGCGAAATTTCTACCACAAAGCCACAAAGGCCCCCAATGCATAATGAATGAGGCGTAATGAGTGATATAGTTTAGAAAATCATTCCAATAAATTAATGAAAAAAAAAATTCTTTCGAGAGAATTTTGACGGACAAGTGTAATCTTTATATCAGGATTTTTCTTAGAATTACTTTATGGACTATGTTTGGAGCTCAGACAAAATTATATGTGCACATTTTAACTAACAAAACAGGATCTTTTAATTTTGGAGTGGAAAGAGAAATTTACACTTGCTCTAAGAGTTTTTTTTATTTAGTTTTATAGCACGAGCAGAGCCGCGCGGGTATTCCTAGGATCATTTTTGTACTTATTTAAAATTTATGAATAGAAAAGTTTGCATTTTTCATAAAAGTTATAACAGTGGCATAAATTTCGCTGAAAAACGAAATAGCCTTGAAAAGAGCGAGGTTCTTAAAACGCAGCTACAATAAACAAACTCAATATTTACACCAAGTTAATAACTGAATACTACTAATATTAATATAACTAAAAATTAATATAACTAACACTACTTGATCATTGTTTGCACACATAATATTGAACAATTTGATTGTTTAATCTTTTATGAAGCTTTACAAACAAGTTCAAATTGAATTTTTCAATTTAACAATAATTTTCTGAAATTTAAAAACTTGCATAATAGAAAATCCTCGAAACTTTCTGATAAAAAACAAAAATAACTTATTCATTGACTTTACATAAATACATAAAAATAGTTACTTACAACAGAAAAAAAAATCGATTGCTATTAAGGATGCAAAAAAGATGGTGCATTATGAAATATAGGTGAAAAAACTATGAGAAATACGCAAAATGACATTTCTTGACCAAAATAAATAATCGCTAAATATTTAAGAAATGCTTGAAACTACGAGAGAGGGTTGGGACGGGGGGGGGGGGGGGGGGGGGTTACCCTCTGATTTTCGAGTAACTCACACTTCGGCCCCCAACTTCGGCTTCATTTTTTTAGTTCAGAACCGCTACCACCAACGCCTTGGAAGAGTTTCTGAATCTACTTCAGCCTTCAGCGCTTCCGAAGAAAAAATTCAAAAGTCCCTTTGATTTCGGAATTATGTCACCATTCAAAACGTCTTTAATCAATTTCTTACATTAATGCTCTAAATTCTTTCTAAACAATAGATAAAGTTTGAAAAAAAAAATCTTTAATTTTATGAATGGTGCTAGTTTTAAAGAACTCAGACGTACAACGAGAATTCAATTTCAGAAATTGAGGGAGTGGGAGGAAGGGCACGCAAGTGTTTTCGGAAATTTAAAAAATAGTCATAAAAAATAGAGTTCAAAATAATCATAAACATGGAGAAGAAAAAAACCTCTTTTAAAACTTGGACCAGAGTTTGTTTTGACGTGCAGTGGCGGATTTAAAATATAGCATATGTTGCAATTGCTACATGGCCCCTATGGTTGACCCCATAACCATAGGGGCACCGTAGGAGGTACAAAAATGCTTATGATAAATGTTTTAGAACTTCTGTGATAGAGAATTAGGGCCCCAAAATGTATTTCGATGGGCCCCAAACTTGTAACTCCGCCGAAGCGATACAGAAAAGACTGCATTACTGTGATTCGTATTACAAATATCGAAAAATTAAAAATTACCATCGGTTCAACGGGAATCTAACAAAATGACACAAAAACCGGTGTCGCCATCTCATATTTGTTTCCATGGTCTTCAATTCAGCAATATATCACCAAATGATTGTCAGTCTGAGACGCTATATTAGTTTTGCATTGAAATAGGTAATTAATAGCCACAAAAAATGAGTAAACTGGCTTTTCAGAACACCCGTTCGAAAACAAAAAGAGAAGTGCACAACTGAAACGAACGCACCACCCCACATGCGAAAATTTAACCTTTCTACAGCTTACCATTTTTTAGTTATGACTTATGAGAGATATCTACGTATATCCAGCTGCAAGAAACAACACAATAAATAACTTGTTTAGTACCTGAATGCAGTATTAAAAACTCTTTCAAGGATGACTAAAATAGAAATTCATACTGAAATTTAAATAAACAATTTTATATGAAAACTAAAACTCCCTTTCCTTTGTATTAAAAAGTAAAAAAAGCAAAGGTCCTTTTTTTTTTCAAAAACATCGGCCAATTCCATCGGCTTTTCGACGTATTTTAAGGCCGATGGACCGATGTTTCCAGCAAGTTAGCATCGGCCGCCGATGCCGATGGCTAAATTGTTCATCCATCGGCCAGGCCGATGCATCGGTCGAGTTCTATAATCAATAATAACATATATCAGCGAAATGAACTTGGTACTGCTAACGAATAGAATAGTTATAGGTTGGGGAAGAAATACACAAGTGATCACTTCAGATACGGTTTACCAACTATAACATTAACATTAACGCTAAATAAATAAACGTCTAGTAAACTTTTCACAGGGACTTGGAAAATATTCCTAACATTTTACCACCTTGGCAATTTTTGTGCCTTTACGGTATGATGTTTTAACGTTATCCATGAGCCTCCCCCCTCCCCCAATGTATTTATCAATGTTTATAAATTTAAAATGCTTGTTTTTACAAAAAAAATTTATTTTACAAAAAAAAAAAGACCTTTCACAAAAAAATTTTTGATTTTTCACAAAAACTTTTCGTTTTTCAGAAAATTATTCTGTTTTCACAAAAATATTTGATTTTTCACAAAAATCGGACCCTGTGAAAAACCCTGGACAGACCCCTGTAAGATACAATCAAGGCTGATATATATTTGTTTGGCTAGTTGAAACGTAAAAGAGAAAAAACAAATAAATGACAAAGACTGAACTACTTGGGCTTTTTCTCCATGTAATTTTAGAAAAACTTAGTTGGTTTGCCTTGTAAATTTATGTACCAAATAAGAAAAGTTAACATTGATCAGAAATGTTGGGTTGATTTAAAAAAAGCTCTTTTGAAAACTTACATTATGTATATATATATATATATATATATATATATATATATATATATATATATATATATATATATATATATATATATATATATATTTTAAATTGCAAATTGATTAATTTGTTTTTCTATCTCTAAAACTTTGCTAGTTACTTTGCATAAATTGGATTTTGCATTTTCCAATAATGTGTAAAATTCCTGAAAACATTTGGGGGGAAAATTTGGTTGCTCAAAAAAAAAAAAAAAAAAAAAAAAAAAAAACATCAGTGTGGTAGTCATCATAAAGTCCCATCAGAGAAAAAATGTGGGTAAGAAAATATCACCCTCTGCTAAAATTCAAGTGAGAATTTTAAAAATTGAGAGACTTTTCCCAAAATCTTATTATTCAATTCAACAGACAGGACAAAATTATGAGAAAGTCCTGCATCAAAATATTTTTTAAGTGATATTTCTTTGAACAGTGCGGTTTCTGCGGTCTTAGTTTACCGGGAACCCTGCTTGCTAATATCAAAACTGCTACAAAAAAAAATTTTTTAAGATCAAAATCTTTTGAGCGAAAGAGAAGTTTTACAAATTTATTTTGAAAGTTAGACCATACTTAGCTCTTAGCAGAAATTTTAGTTCTAAACTTGTAAGGGAAGACTAAGTGTTCATGAAAATTTTTCACTAAATATTCTAGATTAAGCATTAAGACAGCTATCACTAAGACTACTGCTAATTTTTTCATTTTATACCATTTTCCTTGTTTTATCGTATAAGTTTAGTTCATGCTTTCTTCATATATCTTTTAAGAATTCTTCATCTGCATTGTCGTTATGAGAAAAAGTCTTAAGGCTTCAAAAAATGATCGAAATAAAATATTGGAACACTAGTAGTAATCGTAATCTATTAGATTATAAGTGTAAACAAGCATATTTTATCTTATATAATTAAAAACTGAGCGTATGTATCTATGTACCTATGTATGTATCTATGTCCAAGATTCTCCTCCCGAACAAACCCTATCGAACCAGGTATTGATGGATTCGTAATCTTCCTGTTTTTATGTTTGGCTATTTAACATAATCTTTCAATAATAATTAGTGGAGATATCAATTAAAAACTATTAATTATATGACACTTAGATTTCAACATAAGATCCCTATTTTTTCAAAGGCTTTCCTCCATCCAAATTATTACTCAGTGCCTCATCTCAACTTTCCGCAACAATGCTTTTATTACAATTTATAGCGTGAAGAAAATCATTGAGATGAAAGATCTGTTGCCATTGTTTTTTCTCGAATATGAACAGGTAAAATTCTTGTTTTTGTTTTGAGGCTTTTCCTGTAATCAGAGGAGTTAAAATGTTGACTTTTTGGATATTTTTCCGCAATCTGCCGCAAAATTTCAGACTTTTTTTTTTTGTTCAAGTTTGAGTGTCACTTGACATACCTTTTATTTTCGAGGTGGACTGTGCAAAGCCAGGCAACGTAGCTAGTACATTACTTAAAATAGTTCACACTAAAGCAATTAATAGTCTGTCTCAGACAAGTAATTAAGCCAATGAACACACAATAAGCACACATTCAAAAAATAAAACATCATTTCTTCACAAGAGTTTGACATTTTCTTTAATTGTTCTTACTACTTTAAGAGGTTTTAAAATCAAGGTAAATTTGCATCTTATTTAGGATGGGGGAAGGGAGGACAGAATTTAGGTCTACCTAGGAGCAAAACAACTCTGTAAATGATAGTTAGTTATATTAATTACAATTAATTATCAAGTTTTTCAGATTTCTAGAGAAAGAAAATGTGAAACCCTGATTTTACATCCCTCAAATGTAAGTTTTTCCTGCATTTAACGATTTTCATCGGATCTCATCATCAGTTTTGTTACTATGTATTTTTTGCACATTGCGTTTTTCCTGTGTTTTACATTTTTTTTAACCTACTCCCTTGAGACACGTAAAATATGGGTTTCACTGTATGTTTAAAAAAGTTTTAGCTTTATTATTTAATTAAAACAAATAAAATACAAACCTCAGCTTTCTTGTACTCTTTCAAAGAAACCAATGAATCTGCATAATAAACAAGAGTTTGATATTTCATGGTAAAGGTCAACATTTCTGGGGTGTTTTCACCAACAGTCAAGATCATACTCGCCTATTGCATAAAAAAATTATTTTAGAACAACAAAATAAGTTTTGAATCAAGATTTTTCATTTTCTCAATAATATTATAAAACTAGCACAGTATAATCTACCAAGACTCTTGCGCCAAAAAACCCAACGGAACCAACCAACCATTTCTCAATAAATTGATTTCAAGTTGTACGAGGGCTAGCTCGTTTTAAAAAGAATTCTATGCAGTTAATTTTTACATAAAATTTAAACAAATTTTCATGAAAATTTTGCTTTAAAAATTTTAAAATTCAAAAATGTTTGAGACTGATTTTAAATTTTTGAAATCTCCCCCCCCCCTTTTTTTTTATTTTAATGACATCTAATTTTTTTAGAGTGAGAGACAATGAAGAAATCAGCAGGTACAGTAAATAAAGTAGCACACTTTTCAATAAAAATCCTTTAAAATTTAGGTAATTTTTTTAAATCACTTTACCTAACTTATTTTGAGTTTTTTTTTTTCTTTTCTTTTCTTTTTGGTAGATAATTGTTTTCTAGCGTACTTTAATTAATGTATTATAAAAATGTGGGTAAAACCAGAGCACAATCAGCAGTAGTGGAAAATAATTAAGTTATTTCGAGAAAAGAGGAATACTATTGAAATTAAAGGGATCCAGACAGCTAAACCAGATAGCAAAAAAAAAAAAAAAAAAAAAACTACAAAAATTGAATTTTACTGTCCTGTCCTTAAAAATGGATTGTAGTAGTGCAGTTAATTTTTTTTTTTTTTTTTTTGAGCACTTGCAGCAGCTATTTCTGGTCTGTGTATATTTATTACCATGGTTAAAGGGTTATTTCGAAATTCTAATATTAATTTTCAAGAAAACTCCTCATTTTTGCCTAGTGGTGGTAGTTAGTAACCCCACCCCCAGGAAAAAGTCTGGCTAACTATTGCTCTGACTTAATACGGTATGGGAAGCAAGGAAATTTAAAAGTGATATGCGGGATTGCTAGAGCATAGCCGAGATCCTGTATGCTACAGCAGGATTAAATGTAACATAATAAGAGTATTCGATTACAAAGTAGAATTTTTGTATCGCGAAATTTAAGTACTATACACAATGTTTCTATTCCCATTCCAAATAGATACTAACCAGAGTAGCCACATTACTATACAACCCTTGGTCATAAAGAAGCTTTAGCTGGTCATATAAGCTCATTTTAATGAATGAAAACTTATTTTAATTCGAAGACAAAATAAAGAATTATGTTAAAACACAGAAAGCTTTGAATGATATGTCAAAACACAAACATTTTACAGCAACATTTTTTTGCTCTGTTTTCAAACTTTGTCAATCAATACGGTTACAGCTATTGAAACAGTTAGTACCATTTATGGTTATGTATAAATAAATAACAGTTACTATGGCCGCAATGTGAAAAAAAAGTGGGTAGAGTTTCAAACATTTTTGCACCACAACCACTCCAAAAGTTCAGTCAAAATGCCAAACTTATTCCAAGTTTAAAAGTGCCTCAAAATGAACAATAAAGTGCCACAAAAATTTAAATACACGCCAAATCCTGCCAAGCAGCCGTTTTATCGTAAAACTTGGCCCCACCCACTCCATGGGCCCCTCCCCCATTCCTTCCGGTGGCGGTGGGGATCACAAGTATGCTACTGTTGTTTAAAAATATTTACACGAAAAGCTTGTTAATTTGGAAATGGGAATGGAGTATTTGAAAAACTTTTGTTGCGCTTGCGCAAGTGTTTGCAAATTTTTTTGACAGATTACATTTACATGCAATGATCAGCGTAACATTCATCCATTGTTTTTAAATGAAAAATAATAAAAGTTATTAAACATTCGATTGTCTTTCAGCTCATCGATTCTTCATTCATCATCTTTCAGCAGGTACACATCTGAAATCGCTCTTCGGTACCTCGGTAGCGTAATTCTCTTGGTAGCATTTGTGGAACTTTGGATGGACACATAGCATACAGAAGCAAGAAACTTCTGAAGTAGTCAAGGAGTCATTTTTTACAAACAATAAACTTTTACAATTGTAACATATGCATCTAGAAAATATCCATAATGTTAAAATCTGAGATATATATTTTGCCTGATCTGAAGTGTCCTACTGCAGCTCCTGGAGATTATCAAGTAAATAAACATTTGAGAAAACATAACTGTCATCGATGTCGAAAATTATTTTCATCACATAAGTATATGGTTAATCATTTTCGAAAAATCCACAAAAACGGAATCAACGTTTGTTTCATGTGCAAAAAATATTTCTATCGGATTAATTGGTTGTACAACCATGAAAAGAAGTGTAAAACTCTATTCACCCAAGATAAACAATTCCTTTGTGATATTTGTGATAAAGAGTACAGTAGTAGTGAATTTCCCAATCATATTCTTACTCATCTTGGTGTTACCTCATATCATTGTGAATTGTGTTTTGAACATTGTATTTCCAAAACCCAGTTTGAAGAGCATTATTTGAATCACGAACAAAGGGATAATTCAATGCACTTGAGCTCAGCTATACACGCTTGTGACCTGTGTCCGTCTATGTTCAATCATATAACCGATTTGTCATTTCATTATTTAACTCACATCAAGAAAATGCCTTACTCTTGTAGTATATGCAGCATTGCATTCCTTGATGAAAAAGACTGTATCATTCATTCACATCTGCATAAAGATGGAAAAATTAAATGTGAATTATGTAATGTTAAATTTGAAAGCAAGTTGGAATGTTTACTGCATGTTGTAACGCATAATTCGTCGAAGTTTTTCCGAAACTTCTTTTACATCAACAGAGATGATATTTTTTTGAACCAAAACTTTGAAAAGATTATAGATTTTTATCACTCTGCAAAAATACTTAAAACTAAAGATGATTTGAAAGATTTCTGCAATAGTTTTGAGAATGATGCTCTACCTTTTGAACAAGATGCTGTTGTTGATACTGTGTTGGAATATTCAAGAAGTGAAGCAGTCAAAAGTGAAATAAGTAGTGACTATGCCATGTCTAATGATAATACCAGTAATAGTAAACAATCTCTAGTAGATGATGAGGGTCTTTTAAATGGGTTACAGTGGTTTCAAAATAGTAATGAAGGGTATGAAAAAACAAGTGTCTTAGGCATCAAGACAGAAGAGGCAACATGTGCTGAAGATCTGACAGAAATGAAAGTTGCCGAGTTAAAAATAAAAACAGAGCCTATATGTTGTTTGGAAATTCTGAATTCTGAGCAATTTGTGAGTGAAAACAATTTGATAGAAATGGCCAAAAGTTCTGTGGATACAAATTTATTTTTTCCTAGAGAGGGCGAATTTAGTGATTGTAGTATTATACCAAATAAATCAGATCTTAACTCTAAACCTGTAAAAGAAGAAATTTTTTGTGAGACTTTGCAAAGTGATTCTTCTTTAGAAGAACCTGGAAAGATTACTAATTCTTTTGACGAGAAAGATTCATATTTAAGACAGAACAAAATTGTGTATTCTGAAACTTTAAGAAATTCAATTTCTGAAAATTTGCTGAAAAAGGCAATTGTAAAGCTGCACCGTCTTCCTCAAGAGATATATGAAAATATTTTGCAAAAAATGCCTGCGGCTGTTGAAGATAATCTCAACTACAAGAGAAAAAGAATGCATTTTGATAAATGTACTACATGTAATTCTGGTGATTGTCAGTCTAAACTGGATAAAAAGAAGAAGCATAATGATGCAATTAGCAGGTCTCTGCTAAATAGGACGGGTACAAAGCCCACAAATGCAGTCTTCTGGAAAAATAATTCTGTCTTTCCAACAAGTTTCAATGCAATAAATCTTAAGAAAAATGGAACTGCAGCAAACTGTTCCCCAAGTTTGTTGAATATTGAGCATACTCGAAAAGCTAAATACAACAATAAATGCAAACAAAATATAGGCAAACCAATGTGTAATCACATATGCTTCAGTGCGGCCAATGTTACTTTACCTCATAAAAATAATGATTCTACCTCGAATTACTCATCATTGATACATTCGCCTAAATTGTCAACTTTGGAACAGGCTTTAAGAGCAAAATGCAATGGTACATGTGAACGAAATATTTATGGTAAACCCATGTGTAATCATGTACCAGATAAAGTATTGATTACTAATTTGATTGGTTTAGGAACTAATGCTGTTAACATTTCTCCATTATCATCAAATAGGGTTCTAGTTAAAAGTTCTAACATAGTAAATAAGTGTGCAACTGAAAGTAAAACTCTAACTGTTACTAGCAAAAATGAAGCTTTCAAGATGAAAAATCATTTAGATGAAAGTAATAAACATTTTGTTAGTAAGAACGGAAATTCTTCTTGTGATAAAAATGCTTTTTTACTATCATTAAGTGAAAAAAAAGCTAATGTACAGCCCAGTAATGCAAATAGCACTGTAAAATATGTTGTATTATCTGGGAAAAATTCCTTAGGACTAATGGAGAAGAAAAGTATGGTTGGAAATAGCAGTCACATTAACCTATCAAAAAGTTCACCAGCTGAAAGTAGATTAATGTGCGTAAAAAACGCTTCAATAAATGTTCATAACCAAACCAGAGCTCCAGTGGACAGGTTAATTCTGGAAAAGAATAACAGCATGCCACCAACGAATCGTTCAGTAAAAACTAGTCACTTTCTACGGCCTAGCCCTTTAGCAACAAAAAAAATTTCTCTGGAAAAAGAACGTTTAGCAACTGCATTAGCAAAGAAACGCATTAATCGAATATCAGCAAAAAGAATTTCTATGGAAAAAGAACGTTTAGCAATTGTATTAGCAAAGAAACGCATTGATCAGTTAGCAGCAAAAAGAATTTCTCTGGAAAAGGAATGTTTAGAAACTCTATTAGCAAAGAAACACAGTGATCAAATGAAATTAATTAATAACACCCGTGAATCGGGGCTTCCTGTAATTGAAACTGTTGGCAGTGTTATTAGCTTAGATGGAGATAAAGCTAATGAAGGCAAGCGCAGTTATCAGATATATACTCCTTATACAGAAAAGATTAAGAATTCCTCAATATCATCCCAAAAAAGTTCTTGCTCTGTTAAGAATGTAAATTTTCCTGTGAAATCTAAACTAAAAATTGAAACTCCAACTCTTGACCAATTTAAAATTAAATCCTCAATACCAGCAATGTTGCCTGGAACTAATACAAATCATAGATTATTGTTTGCAATGATCAAGAGACCCTATGAATCAAGTTTGAAATTAGAAAATGTTGAGAAAATGAGAGACATTAAAGGGTTATTGAAATGAATTTTATTCGTTATAAATTATTTTAACTTCAATCTTCTGAATCATTTGTACATACTCGCAAATAAGTCAACCCCCTTCCCAACCCACGCTTTTAGAAAAAAAAAATATGAAACCTGTGTATAAGAAGTAGATCCTCTGCTTTCAGCAAATAATTGGGAACATTTGTCTCATTTTTGCAATTGTTTGACTATGAAGGAAAGTGAAATTTAATGAACAGGTTCAAAACCTGAAATTTGATTTGCATACTTGTGCATGGAAAGGTTTCATTTTTGTTAACGCGGTTTTAATTTTGAGATTACTCTTTTTCTTCACCTTCATTGATAAAATATAGCTTTTAATGATTTGCAACCTTATATTGTTTTTAAATGTGCACTGATTTCCTCTCCATTAGCTGTAAGTAAAATTGGCCAATAGAGAATTTGACTTTTACCTAGCACTTACCCTATAGTCAGGGCCGGATTACGCCAGCGCGGGACCCGTAGCAAATGTTTCCAAGGGGCCCTTGTTTTCGAATGATATAGTAAACAATATAGCACTTCTTCATGGAGACGGGAGGTGTACTTATAACATGCATGAATACATAAATATGGATATAGTTTTAGAGCTTTACGATGGTTATGATCCCCTTATATTGCCCCTCGTCTTCTCGTTACTACATGTCTTTAACTTTAATTCCAAAATCGCAATTTTTGGACGATATAAAAGAAAGGGGGTCCGGGGGTTTGAGTTTTTAGAATTGAAATATTGAAAAATTTTCAATATTTCAATTCTAAAAACTCAATTCTAACGACCCCTGATCATATTAGGAAGAGAAGATTCGGATGCCATTATTTGGAGAAACTGTAGTCAAAGAATGCGATTGCATCCTATTTTAGGTAAGATCAAAGGAAAAAATTTGGGTTCACAGCGACTTTTTAGGCAGTTTTTTAAAATTGAAGTCTTAAATAAAACTGTAGATTATCCTTAATGATGTTGTAGAGAGAGGAAGGAGTGATGTTCAAGGAGGTCCCATTGGAAAATTTGTGAATTTATTATCTGTTATTAATCTAAAAACACAATTTTAAGTAAAAATTCTTGAAATTATACACTCTGAAAGGTTTTTTTTACGTTCTTTGGTGATTTTGGGGCGGAGTTCGCAAAAGCCATACCCTGGAAATTTCTCGAAAGTGAAGTTGTTGAAAACGTGATAGATAGGCCATCGCGGGTTACGTTTCGGTATGGGATGGGGTTCAGACACTCTCCGAGGCAACCCGGAAAATTTTCGAAGTTTAAGTCTTAAAAGTACATTTTGGACCATTGTTAACAATGTTGGAGGGGGAGAGGTATACTCCCATTAAAGTTTTTCGAAATTATAGTCCAAAATACGCATTTGTAGGCCACTTTATTAGAAGACGTTATAGGACGGGATCGGGCTCGAGATTACACCCATGGAAATTTTTCGAAACTGAAGTTCCTGAAAGCAGTTTTAGCGGGTTTTCGATTCTGTTAAACAATTTTCTTCCTGAATTTTTCTGAATTTCAAGTTCGAATAAAAAATGTTTTCGGCTACCTTTGGTGATGCAAAAGAAAGGGGTTAGGTTCGGGGCATGAATGGCAGCTTTTTAGTTCCCTCCCACTCAGAGGAAAAAATTTAAAACGATATTTAAAGTCTTTCTCCTACACGTAATTATTTTAGTTCATCAAAAAATAATATTCTCTTAACAATTTATTTATTTCGCTCAGCATAAGTGTGAGGTCTCAGAATCTTTTTCTTTTCTTCTACCATGATCTCTTAATTTTGCTCATTGTTGTTTACAGTGCCGGATCTACGGGTCGTGTCACGGGCGGAAAATTTTGAGGGTGATAAATTGACATTAAGTTAAGTAACCAAAAAGAATTTGGGATGACTAATAATTACCTTTCCAGGACTCAATTTCGAAAGCTTCAAGAAAAAAGCACTTTTAAACAATTTCTGGATGGTAACCCTTTTCCCTCTCTTGTCTAACATCACCAAAGACAGCCTTAAAATGTGGTTTTAGGATTTGTGCTTTAAGAATTTCAGCATCCTCCTTCTCCTGCTATCAACAAAAATTGCTTAAATTTGAGTTTTTAGAGCCTAAATTCCGAAAAATTCTGGAGAAAGCCCTTAATTTTTTTTTTTAATTTCAAAAAAATTCAAGAGGAGAATACCCACCTACTTCCAAAGCTTCTCAATATTCGGGGGAAAAGGCTCCAAAGCATCACTCTTTACCTCAAGTTAGAATGAAAGAAAGCCTGCGTTTTGAAGATTTCAGTTTCTAACATTTTGCGAAGCAAACCCGTATCCCGCCCCCCCCCCTCCCAATAACGTCTCCAGTGATAATCTAAAACCACGGTTTGAAACTTGAAGTCAGAATTATTTCTATGGGAGTTCAGACCCTCATCCCTTTCTCTAATCTTCCCATATAGCTTGAAATTTTGTTTTCAGCTATACCATGGGTTGATCCCTCAAATCCTCCCAAAGATAGCCTGAAATTGACTTCAGTTTTGAGCACAATTTCAGGAAAGAACCCCTTCCCCTTTCCTCTATTGTTATGAAACAACCAAAACTTTCTTTCTTTTCTTTTTCTTTTCTTTTTTAAGGCCTGAATAGCTGAAAGTTTTAGGATCCTAACTCCTTTGAATTTCCTAAGATACCTCAAAATTGACTTCATTTTGAAAAAAGAAAAAAAAATCCAGATAATACCCAATTCTCCGTTCTCCAAACTTTGCCTAAAATTGTAATTTTTAGGTCAGTTTTGAAACTTTTCTGACCCAACCGAGCTTTTTCTCCTTCCACTAAGAAAGATCAACTAAAATTGCGTTTTTAGGATTACAATTGGGAGAAATTTCTGGAAAGCAATCTATCGAAAAAATAAGATTTTTAATTTACATGAGCATTTAGAAAAGCTAAATATAAATAAAAAGAGAAAACTAGAGAGAAATTTAAACGGGTTAAAGGGCGGAAAGTAGTTTTCTTTCTTTTTTTTGGAATTTTTTCTTACGGCGCGGGGCCTGTAGCATTTGCTACTTTTGCTCTATGGCTAATCCGGCCCTGCCTATAGTCAGGATTTTACTGTCATTGAAGTTAGGTTTTAACTATCAGCTAGACTATATAAAATCAATCACAATATGTTAGTACCTATTTCTTTACATGTTTAGTTTCAAATAATTGTTCAGAAAAATTTTGCTTTACCGGTAAGTCAACCACCCATCTTTGAACCTCAATTTTTGTACCAAATTGCTTGACTTATAATGCAAGTATATATTGTAAGATTTATTGTAATAATCATGCCTGTGACTAATGTACTGGTCTGTACCTTTTAACATTAATGTCGTCAATTACATTTTATTTTAATAATGGCTATTGCTTGATTTAAACTTGTATTCTTTTTTCAGTAAGAGATGTTTTAAGATTCATTTACAAATCTATTTCCTTTTTTTTAACTATAAAATTTTAGTGTTGGGAAAAATGATTCATTCATTTAAGGAGAATATCTTTTTTTAGGATCAGACTCATTTAAATTACTGTAGCAGTAGTGGTTTTACGGAGCGGTAATGGGGGTTTATCACTCTGCCAAATCAGAAAAGTTTTTTTTTCGTTCAAATTTTAATATATAGCGAGGATATGCTTTTGTAAAAAAGTTTCTTAAAAGGCATGAAAGAAAAACTGATGTAGGTTTTTAAAAAATATCGCAAAAACCTAATGTGTCAGCAATAAATTATTTCAATTTATCACCCACTAGTAACAATAGTGGCAGATCTCAAGAGAAAAAAAAGTAGCATTGAAGAACATAGCTTTGAGATACATAACATTAAAAAGTGTGGGGATGTTTGTGTCAAAATTTAACAAAGTAGAGGGAGACGGTAGTGTAAATTTAGAAAAAGTTGTGGGAGGCTTCCCTCTTGACAAAACCACTAGGTTACTGCAAAACTCCTTTTTCAATGCAAAAGATGTTAAGAACTAGGAAACAAATGTTTGCAAATTTAGGCATCATATTATTATTGCTGTAAATGTAAGCACTTTATTCCCAGTCATAAATTACTGTTGAGAGGATCTATGTACTAATCAAAATATTACCCTTTGTTTGAAATTTTGAAGCACACTGCAAACAAGAAAATGTTGGGGTTGATCACAGACATATTATTTTTTTGGCTAAGCCATATCTTTTGATCATCAATATTCACCTTTAAAACTCTGACCGCGACCGCAGCGATTCTCCTTTCCTAATGCACTACATTCACATTTGATCTTTGTCTTCTATTTACTTTGCGCCCCTTTCATTCATGTAAAACCTGAATTATACAAAGGCAGTGGTGTTATCTGACAGACATTCTCGATTTCCTTAATAAGCAACTTCCTAACTGTTGAATTTGACGAGGTTCTGATGACAGCATGCACCTTCTTCTGTAGCCACCAGGGACGTGCACAGAAATTTTGGGGCTCGTCACAAATGACTTTTACGGTCCCCCTCCATATTGTTTACCCCTATATTTCATCCCTCATTTTAAAAATATTGGGCCCCCTTCAGACTCAGGCCAACAGGTGTCCCTTCTCCCCCCCCCCCCCTCCTTTGCATGGCTCTGGTGACCACCCTGCTGTCCAGACCACTAACACCAGGCATTTTTTTTTTATGGTGTTAAATAAAAAAATTGTGAGTTCGTGCCCATGGGCAACATGATTTGTAAGATTTACACCAAAAGATCGTAACCGCATTTTCTAAGATTGATCATGACATGTCACAGCAAAGGAAACAAGAGAATTAAAACTTTATATCTTCTGCAATATTAAAGTTCCATATTCTGAACATTTTGGAAACAAAACTTGTACAGTTTCATTCTCCAGTAAAGTCAGCATTGTTGCTATATTGGTAATATATTTTCCAATAAGGCTTCCAAACTCCATAAGGAATTTTGATTTGTATATACTAGGGTGCCGTAAAAGAGGAAAAAAAATAGTAAAACTGCTCTTTTTTGTACTTAATATTTGAATGAAGTAAATTTTTTTATGTATGATTTTTTCTAAAGTTTGTGATGCTTAAATATTTATAAATTTAAAAAAAAAATATTGTGTGGCAAAAAAAAAAAAAAATCTTCAAAATGCTTACGACATCATTCTTGCTGATTTTTATATTGAAATGACTCCCAGAATCCAAGTATAACTGTCATTTTGCCTCATCAACCTTTGCTTTTTGGAGATAGCTCTCCTGCTTTTCTTTTCAGTTTTTGACAGTTCGTAGTGGTTTTTTGTTTTTTTTTCCTTGAAGAGAAAGGAGATTTTCATCAAACTTTAACATTCTTCTCAAGGGCTAGCGATGTGATACATTCGAAAATGTGAACGTTTGTAGCTAGGAGGGACACTTAGGATGGTATTCTCCCCTAAAATATTTTTCAAAAGCATGAAAAATGCTCTCTTTTTTTCCTAAGGGTTTGTTTTCTAATTTTTTCATTTACTTTTCAGTGTAAAACCATAGTATCAGACTCACTCGAGCCCCTAAGTTAAAAAAAAAAATCTTGTCATGTTGAGTGCTTGTCACTTTTTTTGAGTCACTTCTTGAGATAGTGATAAACCAGGCTTGACCCACCTGGGGGGGGGGGGGGGTCACGGTGCAGACTGCATCATTGAAATTCTTAAAAGGGTTGTTTGAAGGGACATTTTTCCTTTTTTTTGGGGGGGGGGGGGGTGGAGAAGGGGATGGATGCCCCTGGATAAACGAGAGCGTTGCAATATCAATATGCAAAATGCTATACATTATTAAGCATACTTATTTGATTTCTTTTAAATCTGAGAATGTAATCTTGAATAAATATTACTAATCTTGAAGTTTCTGCAGGAAAGATCGATGGTGTGACTCTGTGTAACAAAATGATGATTCCAAGATTACCTATTTTTGCCACGTGAAAATTTTCCGGACACGGGGCTTATAGGAGTGTTTGATGCTCTGGTATTACACCGATAAATAAGTGAACATTTGTCAAAACCTATTGGAAAAAAGGCCATTTTAGATGCTTTTTTACACTAAATATTTTCTCAACAGTTGACACTAACAAGACACAAGCTATTATACAGCTTGAGGATTTTGTATTTTCCAGGGAGGAGGTTTTATTTCATTTGGAAAAGATTAAAGCAACTAAAGCTCCGGGACCAGATAATATTTATCCAAAAATTTTAGTTGAATGTGCAGAGGAATTAGTGGATGTTATTTTGAATATTTTTAATGCTTCTTATAACTCGGGGACGGTGCCAGAGGACTGGAAGCTAGCTAACATAATGCCACTCTTCAAGAAGGGGTCTAAAGGTATTGCTGGGAATTATAGACCTGTAAGTTTGACTTCGGTGATTTGTAAGATTTTCGAAACTTTGATCAAAATTAAGATTATGAAGTTCTTAGAGACTAATAGTCTGTTGACTAGTTTGCAGTATGGTTTCAGGAAAGGTAAAAATCCTGTACTACTAATTTATTGCATTTCTACGACAAGGTTACCTCAGCTTTAGATAACAAAAAATGTGTGGATGTTGTTTATATTGATTTTCAAAAAGCTTTTGACAAGGTACCGCATGTTGCTCTTCTCAGCAAGTTAGCTGACATAGGAATAGGAGGAAAAACTTTACTTTGGGTTAGAAATTGGCTTACTGGTAGGAAGTATGACCCTATATGAAAACATAGTTTTCAGAGTTGCGACAACGCGGCATCATTTTCCTATTGGTCGAAGACCGCCTGAGGCAGTGTTTCTTCTTCTCCCGTAGGATTAACATGGAGCGTATGACAGTGCTGTGGAAAAACTTAAAGGTGAGTCCAAGATTTTAATGCTCATATTACTGTTCTACAATGTTCAAATTATACGTGTGTAGCTTTACTTGAGTGAGTCCATTCCTATTTCTTTAACTATCTCGTAATTATATCAAGAACATGTGTTCCGGTGTACTAAAATTCCCTTCTGACACTTTATTTGGGTCTTTTATAGTTAGTTTTCCTGTTAAATCAATTATTCCAATCACAACGTTATTGAAAAACAACACTTTAAGACAAGGCAAAAGTTTAAATTGTGTAAATTAAATTTTTTTAACGATAGATCTCTGTATTCGGTTTGGCGCGATCAATTTCGTGCTTGGCGACGAGTGGAAGTAAACAAAACATACACTTGTGATGCGAGGAGATCTTAACTTGTGATTTGTATTATAAATGCTAATCACAAAATTTGAATGAAATTTTTATTTTAAATGAATGTGACTTGATATTAAAACCCATTTTAACTTATGTTTTAATGTTAAGGTTTTTATTTTTCCTGATCATTTCTTCAACAGTAATTGACTTATGTATCGTTTTTAATGTTCCTTCAAGCTATTAAACTCCAAGTTAAATCTTCTCTTTATGCAACGTAAGTATTTACAGTGTCAAATTTTTGTTTTTTGAAAGGAGATGCTGAGGAAATAAAATGCTTATAAATTATAGAACTTTCAATGCTTGCTGGCAGTATTTTTTAATACCATTTAAATTTAAGGAAAAACGATTCGTTATGATTTTCTGCCAAATATTTATTACACCGACCTATATAACGCAATTCTCTATAAACCACCGCACAACTTTTCAGAAGTAAACAATAGGTTTTAAAGTTTAAAAAAATCCCTCTGTTTTGCTTTGCACACATAAAAATTGTTAGGCAAATTAAATTTTGAAACAGTTTTTCATCTTCCCATCATAATTCAAAGCATTTAAATGTAAACTATTATTCACAGTAAAAAGAAAATACCAGACGGCTCTTGAAAATACAGCTGTTATGCAAACCATGAAGCTACAAGAAATGCAAGATAATTCACTTTCTTTTGATTGTGAAACATATTTAATTGTGAATAACTAATTCTATAACTAGTGCTTTACTACTCATTGCAGATAAAACCCATTCTGAAGTGCCAATATAGATATATTCTGAATATTAGTTCCAAAATTTGTGAAACGACCTATATAACGCCAAAACCTGTATAATGCAAAAGCTTTGGTCCCAAGGTGTGCGTTATAATAATCTTCTACTGTAGTTGAAATTTGTAAAATAAATGTCAATTCGATTATGAAATTAATGTAACCACATGAATTTGCCAAAGCGTTTGAGGTGGATATGAAGTGCAACATTTGCTTGACACACGGCACAGTTTTTATAAATTTTTTAGGTTGAGCGAGCCAATTTAAAATGTACTATTTTATTAAAAATTTGATGAACTGTAGGTAATTTTTTTTTATTGGCAATTTACTCTTTTTTTATTCAACAAGCATGTCAGTCGCTGTGTGTTCCATCATAAACAGAAAACTGAGATGTTCTAAGTTCGTTTCAAGTAGCGTGTTGCTACTTTTTATTATGCTCTAATTAGGGTTTACTAATTTTTAGGTTGCCTAGTTATTTCCTTTCCATGCTACTCTTTCTTTATCACCTGAAGAATAGAGTGCATGCTATCACCCCGCTTCGGGTTAGTAAAAATTACTATTTTTATTGAGAAAATGATTTTTAAATAATTATGGCCATGATTGATACATAATTAAGTTTTAACAAGTGTTGAATTACCTTTGAGATCAGGACCGTTATCATGGGTTTTTGAGATTGTAAAAGTCCTCCCAGCCACAGCTCTTGTTTGTCAGAAATTAGGTACATTTAAAGTTTTGCTGGTTGAAATATCAATACTTTTATGATAAAATGCTGAATCAAAGATTTTTTAAGTGAAACTTTTTATGCGAGGGCGTTGAAGTTATGATCCAACCTTTTTGTGTGACGAAAAGTGGTTGGGATAAGCAATGTCGGTTAGAAGGAAAGCAGTGGCTTGGTTGCCTTCAGGTATTGGAGAAAAGTGAGACATTACACTCTTCTCGCTTCCTTTCTCATTTTGTATGGTTGCATGTACTGCGTTCAGGCAGCGCGGAGATCAATAAGTACATTTGTAGTTACTTACTTTAGTTACCGTAAACAGATCATTTCTCTTCTTAAGAAGGAAGAAGATGATCATTATCAGTGGACACATGTATATAATTTTATGTAAAAATATGAATAAGAAACACAATCTGTTCAAAAGTGTTTGATGAATAGTTAAAATGTTTCACATCTATCGTGTGTCATTATGACACAACCTGTTTCTTGGAATCAAACTTTAGAAGAATTCTACTCTTCTAGATCAGCAGAAAAATAAAGTACATGAAGCTCTCACCCCACGTCAAGTTCGTAAAAATTTCGATATTTGGTGGGAAAATGATTTTTAAATAATCCCATCTCGATTAATGTGGAGTTAAATTTTAACTGATGTGGAATTGCATTTTAAAATAAAGGCTGTCATCGTGGGGTTTTGAGATTATCTGTAAAGATCAGGGTTCGAAAATATCCGATATTTTGATATACAGTCGAGTCCCGACTTACGCAAGGGATGTGTTCCAAGACCCCCTCGCGTAAGTCGAAATTTCGCCTTGTGGAAAAAGGTATGTGTAAAAACTTTTATAAACATAACCAATCATTTTAGACACGTGTAAACACAACCTTAAACAGTTAAAAATCTTTTCTTAACCATACCTTACTGTTTCTTACATAAAGAACTGAATTTTCATTTGTATTTAAAAAAAGCCGTTTTATTCAACATAAAATACTGCTATGATGCACAAAAACAATGATCAATGGGAAAGAAAGACATAAAATAAACCAGTACTGTACATACGGCATGTAGTAAGGAGAACAAATGCCCTATAGTTGTACTGTACAGTTGATTCAATAATGATATTTGTAACCTAAAAAAAGTGAAAATGATGATTTATACTGCAGTTATTCTGATATATTTTTAAATACAGTTGCTTCATTGGTTCTTTTATCAAGTTTCCATCTATGGCATTATCCCTCTTCCTGGTTTCTTTAATTTACAATAAAAAACAGCTTCCATTTTCATAATTTTTGCATTTTGCGTGGATACTATTACTCGGTGAACTTCTATGGATTTCCTTTTCTTGACTTTTAATTGTACGTATGGAAGATTCACTCATACCGTCATACCTAATTGTTGTGCTACCCTTCGAAGCATTTTTTGGTTCAGTTTCAGCTTTTCAAGAAGCTTTACCTTTTCTTTAATTGTCAGAAACGTTCTCTTTTTCTTTCTATCTTCACCAACTTTAGATAAAGCAGCGCTCCTAGGTGTTGTTATATTTTGTTAACGTTTGCATTTAGAATAAAAAAAAATAATGGAAAATGATAAGTAGTTATTTATATAAGCGATAAAAGACTAGTACAGTGTGGGTACTTCTGCTCTCAGTGATTCTAAAGGAATGAAGGTCCGTTCATGAAAACAACTTACTCACTGCGGTTCCTTTCCGAAAATTTTCATGTTGCGGGCGAGGAATTCGCGCTAGCTCAAAAATTCTTTACTGTTGAAAGAATCGCGTTATAGCCATTGCGCATAAGTTGGATCGCTTTGTAAAGGGAGTCGACTGTATATTGGATATTTTGATATTTATCCGATGTTTTCAACCAATGCAAAATAAAGTGTTTAGCAACTGCTTCCTTAAATCAGAGTTATTTATTTTCTTATTATAATGCATCAACTTTAAAAGTAATTTTTCTTTCATTATTTATATTCATTTATTACATGTTCATGATTTTGCCTCACCCACTCAAAAAGTAATTCAATTGCATCCGAGTTCATTTCAACCACTCATAAAAATAAATATATAAATAAATAAATATTCAATTTATCAGAGCTTATCTTAATTTGTTGAAGTCTTTAGAAAATCAATACTTTTGTCAAGAAATAGAACATTGAAATAAAGGGGAATTTCAATGTTCTAAAACAGTGGTGCCCAACATATGGCTTTCAAAACTGATTCAAGTGGCCAGCTGAAATATCAGGTATAGATAAATGAATTTACTAAAAAATGTGGCTTTATTTTAAAGAATTTAAATTCAAGCATCAGTATATTGCATTCTCTATATTTTTACTTCACTTAAATTTATATATTAAAAACAAACAAAAACAGTTTATGATTAATTTCTTTAGTATGCACTCACATTTTTTCAATCACAATCACAAGTAAGCGCTTTGATGAGGTAGTGGCATTCACGTAAAAGTTTAAGATAGGAGTTCAATTTTTTTTCCGCAATCTTGACTAAAACCATTAAAAAAATTAATTCATAGTTTTTTGAAAAGTACTCAGGGCTGCTGAAATAACACTTTCTGGAATAAAATTTGTTCAATATAATACCATGTGATTTCATTCTAGGATTTGTAGGACCATAGGAGCTATTTGTTGGTCAAAAATAAAATAAAAAATATTAATATTATTCAAATAATTGGAACCCGTACAACATGCCCCACCTCCCCCTACAATTTTGTTGTGGATATTCCTAAGTGAGGTGCAGAAAAAACAAGCAAGTTTTCTCACGGTCCCTAAAAAATTTAGAATCAGGAACGTTCATTACTTGTTTTAGTTATCATAAACTGATGATTTCTCTTCTTAAGAGCAAAGATGATGCACAGTAACACATATGTACATAATTTTATGTACATAATTAAATGAAAAACAATCTATGCTAGTCAAAAGAGATTGATGAATTAGGTAAAATATTCCCCTGTAACATGTGTTTTACTTTTTCAAGTGTTTTTAAAACACACCCTGTTATTTGAAATTAAATTTTACAACACACTTAATGCAAAGTAGTTGAAATACAGCTCTATTTCGATTAAAGTGTGTTTATTTATTTTCCATTTATAATTTTATGAACTAGTTTAAAAAAACATTCCTGCCAATTGTGTTCAGCCGTATTGATGATTTAGCACATTTGAAGAGTTTTACTTCTGCTTTTAATTTTTTTGCCCTTAATGTTTTTTAAATTTCTTCCAGATATTCTGCAACTTGAAGAAAGCTCAACTACCAGCTGAATTATAGCCCTGATGCAGATGTTCTAGAAAACTCATGATAGTATTGTACTGTTCGCTTAAAGAATTGTATAATAGAATGATCTCCAATATTTAGTTTACAAGGATGTCCAGAAATCATTTTCCAAGTTTTCTTAGCTTGACAGCTTTATCAAAACTAATGAAGTTGTTAAAAAAAATAATAAACTTCCATACATAATATGCCATTCATGTTTCTTATGCTTCTTATTATGCTGATGACTTCAGGAAATTTGTTGCCGAAATGGTCTTTGGACTTTCAACAGAGACATACAAACCAACAAAAATTCTGTGTTTAAATGCTAAATAGTGTAATTAAATGAAATTTTGATCTTCTTCATACAAACAGTGCTGTATTTCTGATTTGTCACGCTTAGTATCATATTTATTATCATTCATTTGTATAATAATATTGAAATGTAAAGAGGTAAAACAAACAATTTTGCAACAGAAATTGAGAAATAGCTGGAATTCTGTTTTGATTCTCTAAATTTAGAGTTTTGAATTTGTTTTGTAAAACAAATGCTTGTAAGGTTTATGCTTGTTTGTCATGTAAAAATATTGTTTTCAATTTAGATTTTTAATACATATTTTCGGTATTCAATGCAAGGCTAAAAAATTTAGGTATACATAAAATTATGAAAGATATATTTAGGTTTGTTTATTTCAGCATTAAATGAACAGTTCATTGACGCTTATTCTCTTTGTGTAGTTATCCAGAAATCCCCCCCCCCCCCCCGTTTCAAGAAGAGATTTTTGTCTCCACTTAAACTACAGGACAGGATTTGAATAACTGCAAATAACTCCAATTTTGAAAGGGATAGGTAGCAACTGTTATCTTAGTCCACTTCCGACTGTCAATGCGCCTTCTCTGTTTCTGACTAAATTCTGGAAGCATTTTTCAGGATGTTGAATGGTTTCATCCATCCATGATACAGGGTAATGAATGGAATTGCAATCTATATGAAAAAATCTGAACAAAAAATTCAATTTATTTCAATCAAGGGTTTTTTTTTTCACAAACATTCACTTCACAAATAGTATAAAAGAAAATAAATTACACGCATCAGCATATTTTGCCCTGTCTAATCGAAACTCCCTAATTGAGTAAATGGGAGTAAAGCCTGTAACAAAATTTATTTTCTTTATGCTTATAAGTGATTGAAATTTTTGATTAAACTTGTGTTTTGTCCATAGTTATTAGTTTTAGGAAATGATACTTAGGAGTAAAGAATTTTTAAAAATTTGATAATAATAACCACATTTTGAACATGTGAATATTTTAAAGTTATGTTGCATTTCAGAAAACACAAAGATTAATCTTTGCTTATTTTGTTACTTAAGCAGTTATTGACAATAATAGTTTGCCCCAAAATCTATAAAAACTACAAATTCTTTATTGGTACCCTGAATTTGATTTTAATTGCCTCATTGAGAAAAATGTCTTTGTTTTCTCTCTTTTTTTTTGTGTAAAAATGTTTGAAATTCTATTTTTGAAATAAAGTTTACAGATATAACAACACCAAAAAATAAATTGAACATTAGAGACTTTTGTTGTAACCTTTATGTGGTAATGACCTGAACTGTTAGTATGGAATGAATGAGTTTTCTTTATGCTAAGTTGTATTTAAAATCTCTGTCAAAAATAAATGTAAACATTGCTTTTCCACGAACATTGAAAATAAGTACTAGTCCACTACTGGTGCTAGGAATGATTTTTTTCTTTGTTTCATTAAGAAAGTCTACTTTCTTTTCTTTATAATATTGTTTTGATTTGAAAATATTGTTCAAAATGTAAGTAATAGATGCATGATGCAGAGAAATAAATAAATAACAATAGATACATTTGTTTCTTACAGGTATTCATATGAGTTGAAAATAAGTAATGTTTCAAATTACACCCCCTCAACTCCTCAATTTATTTCTGTATATTTCTATCTACATCAAATTAAAGTAATAATGTTCAACTTTATTCAAATTAATATTTTAGCCAAGAGTGCCTACTGAACCACTAAAATATTTAGAGGGTATTCTTTCTTTTTTTTTTGGGGGGGGGGGGGGGTTACCTCGTTTTGACCATCTACCTATTTTTTGTATTGAACTTTCAAATTTTCCTTTGCATATTTATCTTTCAAATTTTTAATTTAATGTTTAACTTAATCACATTTAAATCAGAAAATTGTACAGGGTAAACTTAAACATGCAATTTTAATTAGCATTTTTTTAAAATAGAAAACCATTTTAATTAGTGATATTGCTTTTTAGACGGTTACAGGAAATATTTTTAGATTTAAAACTCTTTACAACGTTTGCATTTCCGTTCATTTATTTATTTTCATTTTCTTACCTTTTTTTATCTCTTTATTTATTTTGAATCAATTAAATTCTAACACATGGAGGTGAGAATTCACATGCTGCTAACCAAAAAAAAAATATTTAAAAAAAAAAAAAATATATTACAAAAAAAAAAAAAAAAAAAACTGTGGGCAGATTTATATGGATATATTTTATATTTTTGCTGAAATTAAAAAATAATAAATTATCACTTAGCTTTAACTGTAAAAGGCATGTGACAGCAAAGTTGCACTTTTTGAAATTAGCCCATTAGTGACTGAAGTTTTTAATTAAACTAATGTTTTCTTTTTCAGATGAAAATGCTGAAAATTTTGTGTTTTAAATAAAATTTATAGATACAATAACACCAAAAAGTAAATTGAACAACAGAGATATGTGTTGTTTACAACAACAACAAGATTACAACAATAAGATCATGCTATTGATCTGAAAACTTAGCATGAAATAAATGAGTTTTCCTCACGCTAAATTGTTTTCAATTTTTAGTTTTTTCTTTGTCATAAAAATTCAAAATAAGTACAAGTCCTTTTTTGGTGCTCTGAATTGTTTTAATTTTGTTTCATTAAAACAATGTCTACTATCTAACTACCTTTCATTCTAGTATTGTTTTGGTATAAAAATGTTGTTGAAAATTTTAAATAATAGATAGTGTACTTTCAAGAAATAAATATAAAATGATTGAGACATCTGTTTCTTATGCATATAAGAATGTTGAAAAAATATAATGTGTCAAAATACCCCCCCCCCCCTCCCTCCTTAACTTCCCAATTTATTTCTGAATATTTCTATCTGCATCTAGTTTCAAATAAAAATGACCTCTGATTAATATAATTTCAGTTTTCAACTTTATACAAATTAATCTATTAACTAGGTGTACCCACAAAACCATTAAAATATTCAGAGGTTCTTAATCTTTTTTTTTTTTTTTTTTGGAGTGGGTTGGGGCGAGATTGGATCCCCGCTGTGTGGGGTGCCCCACATCTTAAGGGGTTCAACGGCCTCTGATATTAAAGAAAAAAATTGAAAAAACCTAGCACTAAGACTTATTTAACGTTACAAATATACACAGATGGCCTCTGGGGAGGGGCTATACAGATTTTGTTGCAGGAGGCCTAAAATATATAGATCCTGGCCTGGATAGGATACCTTGTTTTAAGCTTCTACATATTTCTAGTATTATGCTTTCAAACTTTCCTTTGCATATACATGGGTGCCACACCCCCTAACAGTACTCCCCCCCCCCCCCGTATGTGGGCATCCCAGGCATATATTTCCTTTCGGAATTTTTAAGCTAATGCTAAACTTTGTTCCATTTAAATCAGAAAATTGTATATTTTTCCTTTTATAGAAAAAAAATAAGTAATGCTTTTGATATCAATATAAGAAATATTTCTATGTTCAAAAATCTTTATAAAGCTTAATTTAATGTAGCAAAAACAAGCAATTTTTTATGTTCGTTATTTGTTGCTTATTTATTTATTTTCATTTTCTTAATCAGTCTTTATTCTTTCATTCATTTTGAATCAATTAAAATTATTATATAATTTTCGTTGTCTCGGAATCTTTTGATTAGTTTAAAATTGATCGTATTAAAGAGAATAAGATTTTAGAAAAATCTGCTCTTAATTCTGCTAACACAGGGCCATTTTGTCTTTTTTTAATGTTTGAATCAAAATCGAGCGTTTCACTTATTGAACAGTATGCATTTTCGAATCCGCGTGCTTACATCCTTCAGAACCCGTTTCAGCCACTCTTTCCGCTCCTGTTTGCGACTATTTTTTAAAATGAAACTCGAAAGCGAACAAGGGGCCAATCTTGCAGCTCGGCGGCAACCCTATTTTCCCCCTGTAACCGGTAGCGCTTTCCCAGCGTAGCTGTTGTCGCAACTCTGAAAACTACGTTTTCATATAGGGACTCTAGTAGGAAGCAAAGAGTAGTTGTGAGAGGAAATCATTCTAATTGGAGTGATGTTTTAAGTGGAGTTCCTCAGGGATCAGTTTTAGGGCCTCTTTTGTTTATTATATTTATGAATGAAAACAGGATAAGGGGTCATTGTTTTAAGTTATTTAAATCTCAGGCTAACATGGATATTAGGAAAAATTATTTTAGCAGGGTAGTGGAACCTTGGAACAGCTTACCGGAAGAGGCGGTAATGAGCAAGGGAGTGGATAGCTTTAAGAGGGCCATTGATCTTCATTGGGGACTAATTGTTTGACTAGGACCAGCTTAGCTGGGCCCAGAGCCTGTTGTTGGTCGTCAGATTTGTATTTGTATAAGAAGAATACTCCCCCCCCCCCCCCACACACGAAGTGTTCCTCCTTGGAAGAAATTTTTGAGCCTTTGAAACATTCTTCTCTCTAACCCCTCAGAATAATTTTAAATAACAAATGTGACTACCAGCAACAGGCTCTTGACCCCGCTAGGCTGGTCCTAGTCAATTTATTAGTCCTCAATGAAGATCAATGGCTTTCTTGAAGCTATCCACCCCCTTGCTCGTTACCACCTCTTCCGGTAAGCTGTTCCAAGTGCCCACAACCCAACTAAAGTAGTAGTTTTTCCTCATTTCCAGGTTAGCCTGAGATTTGAATAGCTTAAAACAATGACCTCTTGTCCTGCTTTCGGTACAAAAATTTAATCCATTAACATTATTCATTTTGATAAATTGAAACAACTGGATCATGTCCACTCTGATCCTCCTTTGCTCCAGGCTATACATATTAAGCCTATTAAGTCTGGTATCCAGGACCGGATTTAGGGGAGGGCAGGTGGGGCTACTGCCCCGAGGCCTCCACAAAGGGACCCCCACAATAAATTTTTTACAAAATATCCTAACTTTCACGGGTCGAAAATATCAGATATATACATCGTATATATCAAAATATCGGATATTTTCGAAAATATTATGCTCTTTTCGAATCCTGATTAGGGGCCTCCACTCCTTCGTTGCCGTGGGGCCTCCACACTTCCAAATCCAGCCCTGCTGGTATCATAATCTAAATCTGAAAGTTCTCTTACTAGTCTAGTTACCCTTTTTTTGAACCCTTTCCAATACACAAATATCTTTCCTCAGATAAGGCGACCAAAACTACACAGCATACTCCAAATGGGGTCTTACTAAACTCCTATCTAAAGGCAGAAGAACCTTCTGCCGGTTTCTTAATGGTTAATGCGCTTCCTTCCCCTCCAAATAAAAGTAATGCTTCTAAAACTGTTGAACTCGGATTTTTTTTTTAGGTCTAAAACAGAAAGAATAATCTCAAAATGAACGTTATTTGTTGTTCAAATAAACTCTTGGGGGCACAGCAGTCTCTAGCTAATGACGGCTGAAAGAGGTGAAGCCAAGACTTTATTATAACGTGTCCAATGACAAGTACCTTATCTAAGCAAATCTGTATTGTTTTACCTCTTTGGTTGATTTTATAATTCACCGCAAGGTGATGTATTCAAGCTGTAGAATAGCAAATAAAGGATTAAGTAGTCAGAAAATTTTCTTAATTTTTTTTATTTTTTACAACCAAGAAAGAAGAAAACAAAAATAAATCAGTGAAACTTTTTTTTTTGAGCAATCACGATTGCTTATTGTTCTCATTTGACAGTCCTTGACGTTGTGGTTCCTTTTTCAGCTTGGACCAGCAGCACCACCGCCTACCGGCACAGCGGCGGCAGGGCTGCTCTGGTCCTGAGCACTCCCCCGGAATCCACTTCTGCTGGGTGGGTGCGTCCATGTCCTACACACGCATGCCATTACACCCTCGCCTACACGCGCGCCTTTACACACATACACAGGCCTACGTACACACACTTAAGCCTGCACACACACAACTATACACACATAACCACCCAGGAGAAGGGACATGCTTGGGGGGAGGGGGGCATTTCTTGAAACAATAACTCTAATGAGCAGGGTCTTGTCGCAACTCGTGACTGCGAAAAACATAATTTGAATTCTAAGTTTCAGAATTCAAATTAGAATTGATTGGAGGAAGGGAGTCTCAGGTTTTTTTTTTTGAGCAATTATTTTTCTTACTTGACTGTTTTTGACGTTCCTTTGATTTTCCCCACTGCCACCCTCCGCACCATCAGCGTCGACGGGCTCCTCACGATGCTGCTCCTATAGCGAAAGCCGTCTCCAGGTTGCAACCATGTCCTACACACACACGCATACATATACATCTACACGCACACATACAACTACCCACACATTCATGCCTGCAGACACAAACACCTATGCCTACACACACATACTCCACCCCCACACACACATTCTTACACACAACTACCCACACTTATGCCAGCACACAAACACACATGCCCTACACACAAACCCCCACACATACAGTTTTGCCAGTTGGTCAAATCCAGATTTCCCCAATTCCCTTCCAATTTTTCCCCAAAAAGCGATGTTTTCTACCTAAATTCCCCAAATTCAAAAATTTTTTTTCCACTAATATTTTCAGAAAATGAATCGACTTCCTCTAATATTTTTGTCTCTTGAAAAAAAATTTTTTCCCCAAATAACCAAATTTTCTTATAAAATTCCCCCTTTTTTTTTCTTTCCATTTTTGCTTTTTTGAGCAATCACGATTGCTTATTGCTTTCATTTGACTGTTTTTGGCGTTCCTTTAATTTTTCCCACCAGGACCACCGTCGACTGGCCGCCTCACGGTGCTGCTCCTCTAGCGAAGACCGTCTCCAGGTTGCGTCCATATCCTACACTTACAAGCTTACATACACCCACACTACACACAAACACACACTCAAACACACACACATACATACTCAAACACACACACATACATACTAACACCTACACTACACTCATGCCTGCACACAGACACAAACACATATGCCTACGCACACATACACATTCCCCCCCCCACACACACACAAACACTCATACACACAACTACCCACACACTCATACCTGCACACAGACATAAACACACATGCCTACACACACATACACATACCCCCCCCCCACACACACACGCCTACATACACACACACACACTCGTGATTGCGAAAAACATAATTTGAATTCAAAAGGTCAAAATTCAAATTAATTTTCCGTTTTTTGTCTTCTTTACCGTTATCTTTCTTTATCTGTACTAATAATAAAGCTGAAAGTCTCTCTGTCTGACAGGATCTCTGTGATGCGCATAGTGCCTAGACCGTTCGGCCGATTTTCATGAAATTTTTCAAAGAATTTGTTTGTAGCATGGGGGTGTGCACCTTTATGCGTTTTGTCGAAGATTCGATTTTGTTCTATTTCTATTCCAATTTTAAGGATATTTTCTCGAGCAAAAATATCATAAGATGGACGAGTAAATTACCAAGCTATAATAACGTGGAACCGTAACGTGGGCAAGCTACTTGGCGAGAAATTCATCATGCATTATTTGTAAATATACAGGGGAACCAAAAGACATTTTAATTTTCTACTACGGGCAAAGCCGTGCGGGTGCCACTAGTCATAAATACAAGCGCCTGACCGAGAGATAAGAAATAACCAAATATTTTTTTTTCTACTCGCATTTACTACTCTGCTTCTGTATGTCATTTAAACTATGATTTTTGTATATATTTATCCAACAACATTCTTCATCACACTTATTTTTACCTATTTCACGTATCGACTAGTTACTCACGCAGAACATTAATGCGAATTCCGTAGCATAATACTCCAAATAATGCGAATTCCATAAAGTTGAGCAAAACTAAACCAATGTTGAACCGAACCATTGCTTCGGTCACTCGTCTGGTCTGCTAATCCTGTATTAGCTACCAGTTTGTTTCGCCCTCTTTGCTTCCTTAAGAGGTTTTCCATCTCCAGCTCAGTCACTTTCCCATGCCGGGCTGATGAGTGCTAATAAGCATGAAACTGCAGTCGTCGGCTGGAAATGACTGAGCTGGCGGTGTATTCCATGTAAACCAACGTTGTTTGATATAAACAATGTAACTACGACTTCTTGACGCGAATCTAAATACGAAAAAAATTCTTTTTTCCTTGAGTTTTTTTTTCTTCCACAGGTTTCGAGTGCATTGAATTTTGTTATTCTTTAAAATTTATGCCTAAAAAGTCAGAAATGCAGAAAAAAAAGGTGTTAGTTCAAATCATGCACGATAGTAAAATAATAATAAATAATTCTTAATTTTTTAATTTTATTTTTGCTCCAAAAACTTCCGTTTCGGTTTACAGTTATTATTTTTAACTTTAGTACCATTCGCAATTCAAATAAACTGTAGAAGGAACTTGCTAATGGCGGCTTAAAAAAGGTAAAACCAAGATCGGTCCAGCTTCAGTAGAATACCTATCCATTGAGAAATCTGCAGTCTCAGCGCAAAATCCAACTACAGTGGCTCCCAAAAGTCTTCGTACACCTACGACTTTCAACGAAATAGGCCCCAAATCATTGGTTAGAATTAATATTTCGGAATAGGTATTTAATTATAAGATCTAAGATCACTTTTTAACAAAACTGCATGAAAAGTTTTTAAAAAATATTAAAACTTAATTTTTTAAAAATCAAAAACCAA
The DNA here is from genome assembly GCF_026930045.1 of Uloborus diversus. NCBI lineage: Eukaryota > Metazoa > Arthropoda > Arachnida > Araneae > Uloboridae > Uloborus > Uloborus diversus. The sequence goes on from NC_072732.1 coordinate 99,951,045, forward strand.
AAAGTGCCGGAAATTTATCTCACAAAAGTCTTCGTACACTTTATAAAATGTCTATATGTTATTGAATAATCTAACTTTCGATTAAGTTATTAATTAGTAGAATATCATACAGTATTCATAGCACGTTTTAAACGTCTGGGAATAGATTTCATTCTTTTTTTGACGTAATTTCTGAGTAAGTGTTCTACCACACTTCGAGTATTACTATTTCTAGCTCTATTTTCGTTTTAAAGCCCTATTTTCGTAATCTAGCCTCCAGATATCTCTAAATACGTTACATTAAGTTACAATCTGGAGATTGAGGGGGTATTTTCTAAACTTTAGGACAATTTCCGAGGAACATTGAAAACCGTGTGCTTCTTATCGTTATCTTGATAAAAAACAAAGTGTTTCCAATAACCAAATTTTTGGCTAAGAGTTCAAAATTGGTTTTTAAAATATTTAAAGGAACAGCATGATTCATTATTTCATCAAAAAATTACAAAATACCGAGTCTTGTTGCTAATATGCATCCTTACACTAAAACACCTTCACCGTCCTGATTAACTGATCCAACTAAGTTCTTAAGATTAAGTTCCTAATTTTTTCTTCTACTTACAGTTATACAACAATTTAACCAAAAATGTTGAATTCATTTTTATCTGTAAGTAAGACATGATTCTAAACTGTTTTAAGCTTATTTATCATTTATTTTGGGACGAAAAGCGTAAGCTTTCTGTTTTTCGCACGACCAAGAAAATTTCTGCGTGAAGAGGTCCCATTTAATCCAGCTAATCAAAGAACTTGGCAAACAATTTTAGGTGAAAATTAAATGTAAAATGTTTAATTTAACTCTGCAGAAACTTTTACAGTACTCAAATGTGTATTTTTCGTAAATTTTTTAACTTTAAATCTACGATCACGTTTTGTTAACTTTGCCGGTTGACCTTTTCTTACCTTGTTTTCGGTCCGATTCCTTTCTTTAAAGCATTTTATCAAGCACTTTACTATACAAACAAATAAATCAACTAATTTAGAGACATTTCAAACCAATTTACCACTACTGTGGGAAAAAAATTCAAATTTTGAATGGCGTGTGCGTTTTTTTTACGAATACCAGCCATTTTACAGTAATAAACAATATATTAAGGAATAAATAAACAAAAAAATAAAGCCAAATGACTTATAAGGGTCAACACAATGCAAAGATATTAATAAAATGGCATATGACAATTTTAATCATGAATTTATTCGAAATATTTGAGTGTACGATGACTTTTGTGGCGTGTTATTTTTGTCTCTTCGTTTTCTGACCCACTTCAAAAAGAAGATCCGTCAATATTTTGAAAAAACTACAAAGTTTTATTTAGAATGACATAGGAATGAAGTGAAAAAATATTGGACTTCATATTCGAATTCAGTTTCGCGTTATTTAGGTTTTACTAAAAAATTTCAAAGTGTACGAACACTTTTGGGAGCCACTGTATTTTACTCTTTGGCTAATTTTAGATTCTTGCAAGGTAGCATATTCAAACACGAATACAGTGAATTTTACAATGAATATTTGGTTTTTATTTTTAATGATTTAATGCTTTTTATTTACCGTTATCATAACATGATTGGTCCTCGAACGGCAATAAAAAATTCATTCTGACAACCTAGAAACGCCACTACGTTTCCGACAGTCCCTTGTGCACAGAATTTGGGCGTAGTTTCATATTCATTTGGGATTAGAATATGTGAGTAAAATTACTACGAGGTAGATAAAGTTGCCAAACAGAGTCTCAGCCGCCAACATGATAACCATAAACTTGGGAAGATTTCTGCATTAACAGACACGAACACGCGGAATACTGAAAACCAAAACATGATTTTATTTGTGCTATGAACACATCATCTTGGCAGTTAAATCACGATTCTCTTCTGAAATATATCAAAGAAGTGATCGAAATTTTAGCGAAATATTCTTGGATTTACAATGTGAGAAATACGCATGTTTTGGTGGAAAATGTCTTGGAGAAAATTCCCACTGAGGTACTCCAAAAAAATTTGAGATTATTAACTGACATGGTTTTTTTGCTAAGATTACTTGTTCTTTACAAATAATCATGATGATGTCGGTAAATTTCTGAAATTAACTTGATATATGCTACTGTACTAACTTTTTGAAAAGCTGCTTTCGTTCCAATTTTGTTTGACAAGTAAACACATGTAGCTTTATGAAGTTCGTATAGCTCCTGCTATGTTTTCTAATTTTAATTTAAACTTCTGTTTGTCTGATACCGTATCAAGAGATCTTTTAGTACATTTGAAAAATAAGATTTTAAAATTTTATGTAATTAGTTTCAATGATATTTTTTGTAATTTAACTGACTTTTCTTCATATTTTGCTTTTAATCGTTATTAATGTAATTATTTTCCATTTTTGTCAGTGGAATGAAGTGTTAATGCATCTTAATTGGGAAGAGTTGAAACAGTTACCATTTGGATTTATAAAGGTATAATGTATTATATTTTTCATTTTAGTGCATAGTTCTCTTATGAGTCTACTAATAAATAATTTATACCTATATTCTTTAATTAATGAGTGATTAAAGAGGATAAACTACCCGTATTACTAGTGCAATGGAATTGTAAAGTAGCATTTCTTTATATTTTATCTTTGTTAAATGAAGTCAACTTGCATTTTTGCATGTAAATAATGCTTAAGTGCACTACTTTGAACATAAATTATTTAGCATTTTAGAGTTTGAATTTTATGTCAGGTCTGCAGATGATATTTTTGTTCATGAGTGCATTAAAGTAGCATTTTTTTATTTTATCTTTGTTTTCTAACAAAGAGACCTTACGGTCTTGGAAATTCAGATCAGGATGAAATTCAGCAGATTAGTAGCAACCCTTGAAAGTATCCATTCCATAAAGTAGTAAAGCGCACTATTCAGAATATTCCGAGAAAACAGCCTCTAAAGTTTTACATGCAGCTTATATACAGGGCCGTCGCCAAGTTCATTCGTTTGGAGGGGTGTTGAAACTGATTTTGCCTACTGACTACTGACATTTTGCTGACAGATACATCACGCATACAAGTAATATATATATATATATATATATATATATATATATATATATATATATATATATATATATATATATATATATATAGTAAAACTCCTCCTAACGGACACCCCTCTTATGCGGACAATGTTTAATTCCCCAGTTCCAATGCAAATAACATTATTAAAACCCTTTCCTGCGGACACCTCTCTATTGCGTACAAAAATTTTTGTCCCATTAGTGTCCGTATTAGAGGAATTTTACTGTATATATAATTCAGAGCCTTTGACCTGAATCTGTTATGCATCGAAGTCTAGAACACACAGTTGTAGATTAGCTTTAGTGATGCTAAGGGATGCATCATTTTGATAAAAGTAAATATATACAACTCTCCTCCAAAAATTTTCCAAAATTGGCCTCCTAAAAAGGTGACTTTAGGCTTTGTTGTATAATAAAAAAGAGAGGCCACAGGTTCCTTACCATTATTGTTTTCTCTGGAAACAATTTTGGACTTTATTATCGAAAGGTTTGTTTTGGGAACCTTTCTGTAAAAATTTCTAGAGACAAAGATTTTATGCTATCGTTGAGGCGAAAAATAGAAATGAGGGGAGGAGTGGGCCCTCCCCCGAAAGTTTTTTGAAATTTAAGTTTCAAAAACGCAGTTTTAGGCTATTTATGGAGACTGTAGGTGAGACGGTTGGTACTGACAGATCTCTAGTGGACAGTTAGATTAGCTAGAAAAACGGCACTTGCATAAACTAACTCATAATCCTCAATTGTTTATGAAGTTTATGAGGATCTATAAGGAATTTTGAAGAAGACATAATGAGGAAATTCGAAAAAAAAACATATTTTATACACCAAAAATTTAAATTTCAGCCATAAGAATATTTTTTGCTCAAAAAGTTTTCATACTATATTTTGAATTAATTATATTACACAAGTAAAGCATGCTTTTGGAAGAAAAAATATCTCACAGGAATCGTCCATTTAGGTATCTCTGAATACCTTGATTCTGATTTAACATATTTCCATAGTGCACTCATAACGTTAAAAGTATACAAATCTAAGACTCGACCGATTCATCGGCGCCGATGGTTCAACAATTTTGCCATCGGCATCGGTGGCCGATGTTAACTTGCAGGAAACATCGGCCTTAAAAAACATCGAAAAGCCGATGGAATTGGCCGATGTTTTTGAAAAAAAAAAGGACCTTTGTTGTTTTACTTTTTAACACAGAGGATGAAGGAGTTATTGTTTTCATATAAAATTGTTTATTTAAACTTCAGTATGAATTTCTATTTTAGTCACCGCTGAAAGAGTTTTTAATATTGCATTCAGGTATCAAACAAGTTAATTATTGCGTTGTTTCTTGCAGCTGGATGTACGTATGTATCTCTCAAAAGTCATAACTCAAAAATGGTAAGCTGTAGAAGGTTAAAATTTCGCATTTGGAGTGTGCGTACGTTCTAGTTGTGCACTTCTCTTTTTGTTTTCAATTGGGTGTTCTAAAAAGCCTATGTACTCATTTTTTGTGGCTATTAATTACTTATTTCAAGTCAAAACTAATATAGCGTCTTAGACTGACGATCATTTGGTGATATATTGCTGAATTGGAGACCATGGAAACAAATATGAGATGGCGAAACCAGTTTTGTTTCATTTTGTTTGATTTCCGTTGAACTGATGGTAATTTTTAATTTTCCGATATTTGTAATATGAATCACAGTAATGCAGTCTTTTCTGTATCGCTTCAGCGGAGCTACAAGTTTGGGGCTTGTCGAAATACATTTTGGGGCCTTATTTCTCTATCACAGAAGTTGTAAAATATTTATCATAACCATTTTTGTATCACTACGGTGACCCTATGGTTATGGGGCCTCTCGTGCAATTGCAATATTTACTATATTTTAAATCCGCCACAGCACGTCAAAACAAACTCGGGTGCAAGTTTTAAAAGGGTTTTTTTGCTCAATGTTTATGATTATTTTGAACTCTATTTTTTACGACTATTTTTTATATTTCCGAGAACTTTTGTGCCCCTCCTCCCACTCCCTCAATTTCTGAAATTAAACTCTAGTTGTACTTCTGAGTTGTTTAAAAACATTCATAAAATTAGAGATTTTTTTTCAAGCTTTATCTATTGTTTGGGAAGAATTTAGAGCATTAATGTAAGAAATTGATTAAAGACGTTTTGAATGGTGACATAATTCGGAAATCAAAGGGACTTGAATTTTTTCTTCGGAAGTGCTGAAGTAGATTCAGAAACTCTTCCGAGGCGTTGGTGGTAGCGGTTCTGTACTAAAAAAATGAAGCCGAAGTTTAATGTTGGGAGTTACTCCAAAATCAGATTGTGACCCCTTAACCCACTCTGGTCGTTTCAAGCATTTCTTAAATATTTAGCGATTATTTTATTTTTTGCCAAGAAATGTCATTTTGCGTATTTCTTATAATTGTTTCCCCTATATTTCGTAATGCGCCATCTTTTTTGCATCATTAATAGCGATCTATTTTTTTTTTCTGTTGTAAGTAACTATTTTTATGTATTTATATAACATCAATGAATAAGTTATTTTCATTTTCACCATATTTTTAATAATATGCTATAGAAAGGTTTCAAGGAATTTCTACTATGCAATTTTTTAAATTTCAGAAAATTATTGTTAAATTGAAAAATTCAATTTGAACTTGTTTGTAGTGCTTCATAAAAGATTAAACAATCAAATTGTTTAATATTACGTATGCAAACATTAGATCAAGTAGCATATGTATTCAGTTATTAACTTGGTGTAAATATTAAGTTTGTTTATTGTAGCTGCATTTTAAGAACCTCACTCTTTTCATGGCTATTTCTTTTTTCCGCAAAATTTATGTTACTGTTATAGCTTTTATGAAAAATGTAAACTTTTCTATTCATAAATTTTAAATAAGTATATTTAGCATTATGATTTAATAAATTATGATTTAATCTAAAATATTTCTATTATGATTTAATATTGTAATTTATCTGTTACCTTTTTTGTTCAATTTGATGACTAAAAAATGTCTACCTGCAATCTTTCCACTCGAATTGCGTAATTTGTTGACGGTTTCATAGTTTTAGTCTTAATTTGTTTTTTGAATGATTAAATAACAAAATTTAATGTTTTTAAACTATGTTTAGTGTACCTAAATCCATACATTATTATTGAAATCTTAGTTATATGTTCAACTAAAAAAACAAAACAATTGGTTATTAAACAGTCTCTTTGTTTTTCTTTCTTTCTTTTTTTTTTTCTGGCTGTTGTTCTTTGTTTTCCGTCATACAGCAGTCAAAAAAGAAGAAGCATAACTACACCCTATTCAGATTGTAGGTAGTACAATCTAAAAGTTCGGGGAACAAGCTGTATAACACCTTAGCCAGAATAGTTCACATTACCGAAGCACATCCACCTTCAAAAGGTCCCCTTGAGGGACTATGTACTTCTGCCAGTGTTCATATAACTTTTGGAAACGCTCCTGGAAGCCATCTTTCGCTACCTTCTGTGATGCAGCTTTATCTTCTCCTGTCGGAAGAAAGCGGCGTCCATGCAAATGTTTTTTGCTGGGAACAGGTAAAAGTCACACGGAGCCAAGTCCGACGAAACGTTATGTTATTTGTTTGTCATATCAGAATATTGACCAATCAAACCGTGCATCCTCAACATGAAAGTCGACTTCTTCCTCACGATGAAGTTAAAGCAGCAGCGTAAGAGGCCATACAAAAGGTTGCGATAAATGTCTTCCTGGAGTCCTTCTAAAAACTATACGGACGTTGGCAGAAGTGCATAGTCGTTCAATGTGACTATTTTGTAGATAGATGTACTTCGGTAATGTGAACTATTCAGGGTAAGGTTTTATACAACTTGTCCTCGAACTTTAGATCGTACTACATGCATATGAGTTTTCAACTTACTATTTCATAACGTTTTTGAGTGAGGCTAGTTTATGCGCATGAAGACATCACAGGAGACTTTGCAATAATTAACTAAGGAGGCGTTCGAAATGCATATTTCAGTCATCTGTATGTTCTTAGGTACATATGCATGTACAGATGTGCCGAAAAAACCAGGCCGAGGAGTCAGTCACCTTTCTCACCTTTAGTCACCTTTTGAAAATTTGGTTACTTTTAGTCACCTTTTGCAACTTTTGTCACCTTTCTCACCTTTCTTCTTCAAATGTGTCTTAGGATTTTTTTTTAAACAATTAAATCCTTGAAAAATATCTGAATGATAGCTGTAACAGTGAAATTAGTTTAAAAAGTAGCATTAAATATGCCCCCCCCCCCCACCTTGTTGTTGTTTAAGAAAAATAGCCATGCTTCCGGGAAATCAAGAATTTTTTTAGCACTTGCAATTGCACCCTATGAACAGAACCTGTCCTTCAATCCCCCTTCGATCCTCAGACGCGTTTTCCGCAAGTCTCGTCTAAACACCATTATATTTCCTATCGTGTTTCTGGCCATAGAACATTGTTCGACTAAAGTTCTGTTGCGCAATTGGTTTCTGCACACTTTTTTGAGTGAGCGGTCATCTTATACAAGTTGACTTCTGTGTTTATCAAGTGACGTCATCTGGAGTTTCTGAATCTCAAGCTCATCTCTAGCCGGGCACGTTACTTGCTTGTTTTACTTTTACTGACCTCGAAAGCTGCTACTAAGCAGCCACGAGCGGTTCGATTTGAAAAAGGGGTGATGGCAGCGTGCTTAAGGAGGCGTGCTTCGATGTTTTCTTTGAGCGAGGAATAGTGAAAAGTTTTGGTTTGCGTTTATAGTTTCACTTTGTGTTTGCTCAGAAATGGTTAGTTTGGGTTCTATTTTTGCTGTGCAAATGCGAAGTGAACTTGGTCTGTGTAAACATTTTTTAACATTTCCTTTTTTGGTGCTTCTCAGAGAATCTCTGAAAGTCTTTTTTTATTAAGTTTCAACGCTTAATATGGCTAGTTCCAGTAAAAATAAAGCTTTTAGAAGCAGATGCTTTCCGAAAGCTTTATTTTATGTATCAGCGAGATTGATTTTATTAAAGCACGGTTTTAATATGGTTTGGTAATGTAATGATTCGGTTCTTCCACATTTTAAAAAGCATCTGATTTTACAATACAGAGATTTTATAAGTGGCAGTTAGTGTTTATTTATTTATTGTATTTGAACAAAAAAACTGCTGTAAACCTATTTGAAACATAATGCACTACAACAGTATTTTTGATAAATGCAATATTATTTTCCTAGATTCAATAAGGAATAAATTTATGTTCAAAAAAAAAAAGAAGAAAAGAAATAAAAAATAGCCAACCAGCGCATCTAACAAATGAATCCCAATTGAGCTACAGCTTTCGCATGTATGGTATGAAAGATACTTCCACTATTGCTGAACCAATTTGGATGATGAAATCAGTGTGCAACAACTATTCAATGGATTCAGCTCAAGATATTCCTGATGTTTTTAAAAAGATTTTTCCTAATAACTTTCCTGAGCATTTCTCACTTTCATCTTAGAAAATGCGATATTTAATTACAGATGGACTTGCTCCTTATTTTCGGGAATGTATGTTAAAAGAAGCATGTGTATCCTATTTTACTTTGAGCTTTGATGAAACTGCCAATATCAAAGACGAAAAGGAACTGCAAGTAAGAATAAAATATTGGTCTGAAAGCCAATGTTGCATCACAACAAGGCATCTCAAAACTTTCTTCTTGGACAAGGCAGGGGGAAATTTTGATTGAGAAGCTATGTGAAGCACTTACCGAGAGTAATTTATCCATGAATAAATGTCTCATGCTTGCCTCAGATGGTCCTTATTTTAATAAAACGGTTTTTAGGTTGTTTGACACTATTATCCTTGAGACACGAGAAAAAAGCCTAATAAATATTGGTGCTTGCAGTATTCATACAATTCATAATGCATATGTCAAAGCATTGCAGTATTTAGGCGAAGAAGCATCTGAACTTCTTCTTAGTACTTATAGCTATTTTGATGGTTGGCCTTCCCGTTATGAGGACTTCGAAGAAGTGCAAGCTCAACTAAATACACCTCATCACAAATTCCTGAAATACACAACTACCCATTGGCTTACCCTTGGACCTGCAGCAAACAGACTACTGGAACAGTGGGATGCTCTTCAGTATTATTTTTTTAAACATGTCCCTTTAAAAAAGAATTCAGCTATGCAATGCAGGTCATATAAAGCTGTTGCAAATGTTTTAAGAAGACCTTCTATAAAAGCTGAGCGGCATTTTATCATTTCATCTGCTGATTTGTTCATGCAGTTCACGAAACCCTTTCAATGCCAAGCGCGTATGATACATAAATTGTACCAAGAAATAGAGACCATTGTTCAGACTTTTATGGCTCGGGTTATAAAAACCTGTGTTATGAAGAAAGTTGATTTTTCAAAGGTAGACACGGATGAACTGTTTGCAGTTGGTAACAGACTACCTCTTGAAGATCTCGTTGCTAGTGGGGAGGTGACAGATAAACTGTCAAAACTGAAAGAAAATGAGAAGGTTATGTTTTTAAGAGCTGCTCAAAAGCATTATGTGACTGTATGCAAGTATGTAATAGAAAAAAGTTGCATATCAAACGGGTTACTGAAAAGTTTTAAATTTTTGGATCCAAAAGAGAGAAGTAAATCTAGAAGCTGTAAGGATAAAGGTTGCCAAAATCATGCCTTTTAATGTTCCACTTGATAGGTTGCAAGATGAATGGAAACTTTTGCAGCTTGAAAAAGATGATGAAGCATTCGAAAACAAAACCATTGATAACTACTTGCAGCAGCACATTTCAAAAAAGGACACAACTTCCAATGATTTGAAGTTTCCTAATGTTTCTAAGGTGATGAAAGCTTCACTTGCATTATCACATGGTAATGCTGACATTGAAAGATGATTTTCCATTTCAAATCACCTTTTGGTGAAAATAAGACAGCAACGACCGAAAGATTTTTAAACAGCATACTTATAGTTAAAGACGCTGTAAAAAAGAATATCCTCATTTGTTTTCTGTATCAATTGGTCCAGAAATGATTTAATGTGCACAACAAGCACACGCAAATGACACAACATACATGGAGGAATGTAAAAGGAAAAAGGATTTTCAGTTGAACAGAAGCAAAAAGAAGAGCAAAAAGAAAGGATTGTGAAGAAGAAATGAAGAAAATGGAAAAAATTAAAACATCTATTGAAAGTGAAACTGAAGCTCTGAATGAAAAAAGAAAGGATCATCTTCAAACCAAAGCAGCAAGAGAAGAGCTGTTTGCTGAAGCTTCTCAGAAACTAAAAAGCTCTGGAAAAAAATGTCCTTAAAGCAACAAAAGTAGCTCAAGCTATACTCGAGGGAGTTAAAAGTATCCAAGCTGAAGAAAAAGAAGTACAAATAATTCAGAAGGCAGTAAAAAAAAAAGAAAAAAAGAAATCACATCATTTTTCAGTAAAAAGCCAAAAATATAAGGAAATAATACCAATGCAACATTTTTCAACCCTCATATAAGCACCCCCCCCCCCCCCCCAAGGAAAACTTTCTGCATCTTGTAAACATTTCAATTTTTTTTTAATTGAAAGTTATTCTTACTTGTACTATTTTTGATAAACTATTTTCATTATTATGTTGCTATAATTTTTAATAACTTGATTTAACACTACATTTTTTACCTTCCATGGACTTGTCATGGAATATTTTCAGAGCTTGCTAAAAAAATTAAAAAAATAAAAACAAGAAAGAAAAAATCATGAACATTTTCAGGCATAATGATATTTTCAGTTTCATACTTCAACATCATTTTATTTTTGCATTGTTAGTGCAATTGAATTACCATTTTGTTAAAGTGTGATTTTTCAAATTGGTTTTCTCAAGACTTTCGATTTAATATTTATGCTTTGTATTTACTAAGAAAAAAGAAAGAATGCTGATAATTTTTCAACAATCTAAAAAAAGAGAAAAAAACAATACTAAAAATGTGATTGAATAACATAAATTATACGTTCAATAAATGTATCATCTTGCTCTTTACTTTACAATTGGTAAAAGTCAGTAAAAAGGGATAATCCTTTTCTGTTTTTTGAGTTCTTAACAAATTGCTTTTGGTCACCTTTTAGTTACTTTTTTGTCACCTTTTAGTCACCTTTGTTTTCAAATTTGTCACCTTTCTCACTTTTTTCAAAGGCTATCAGCAGTCCTCGGCCTGAAAAACTTGTGAAGTTTAAATTGGGTGATCGTAAAATAGAAACTTAGGTCGAAATCTGATTTTTTTTTGTGACTACAATTCGTAGTAATTCGTAGTACAATTGGTAGAAAGGAAGTAAAGTGAAATGAAACAATGATCCTTTAAATCCCTGACAATCTTATCAATTTATTTCTGTTAGATTTTTTTTTTGCCATTGGCCAACGGCATCGGCCATCGGCCATTTGGAGGAAAACAATCGGCCATCGGCCATCTTTGAACAATCGGCCCATCGGCCAAAAAATGCCATCGGTCGAGCCCTATACAAATCAGTAGAATTGCATTGTATGCAGATAAATAGAGTTCATAATATGAGTCAGACCATGATAGCAATGGAAGGTTAGAAATAGCGAGGTTTGGGAGGTTCTCCCCCTGAAAATTTAAGAAATTGTCATTCTGAAAATGACATTTTAGAAATGGAAAATATCTTAGCCCCCCCTTCAAATTTTGCATGTGGGCCCCCTTGTCTCGACTGCTCATAGTTAGGTAATCGTAATGTGTAATACAGATTCCCGGGTAGTTTCTAAATAATATATTAAGGTTTCTTGTTCTTTTTAGATTTTACAGAACACTATTAGAATTTATGTATAATGCTTTGCATTGCAAGTTTATTAGAATAGGGAAAATGTAGATATATCCACACTTTCAAGTAACTATACATACTTTTATCATAGATATGGAGAATTTATAATTAACTCTATGAATAAAAATTGCCGATTGCAGCTGTAACTTATATCCACACTTCCAAGTAACTATACATACTTTTATCATAGATATGGAGAATTTATAATTAACTCTATGAATAAAAATTGCCGGTTGCAGCTGTAACTTCCGACTGACCTTGTGGCCTCAGCAAAATGTCCTTATTCGGAAAAATTTGTCTGATGATTTGCCAAATTTTGAGACATTAATGCATTTTTTAAATTCCTGAATTTCCCTTTTCATATGTGCATTGCATTCCCATATTTTATCCTTCGACAAATTGAGAACTTCTCTAAAATTTAGAATTCTCTAAAAATTTAAGTTTGGGGCGTCCCTGGATCAGTGTCAGCAAAATCAAATATTGTTCAAGTAAATGTTGGCAGTATGGGAATACCGTGCAATTAGCAGTCGGCGAGTTGGTTATGTCTTTCAGATGAACAGTTGTCAGTATGATCACATGATATACTAGACATGCCCATGTAAACTCATGATTTTGATTTTTCTTTCTTCATTAAAACGTAAAAATATACGCATGGTCAAGCAACACATTGCTTTGTATTCAAATATTTTGAATCTAGAATCAATTGGAAAAGCAAAAATGCCGACATTAGATGAATTTTCTGAGGGGATCGATGCTTATTGTGTCGGCAAAATGAGCAGTCACTAAGTAAGCAATCGGCATAGTGAGCAGATAAAAAAATGTTCATGTTTGCGACAGGAATTCATGAGAATGAGCATGAAGCACAATCAAACATGGTATACCCGCACAAACTCTTCATGTTTTCTTTTATCTTGTTAATGCTTATTATTAATTATAAATCTGTGCACATGTGTATTATACATATTTTTAAAAAATAAAACACTTCGTGAATAACGAAACTAATGAGTCAGAAATGCCGATTCAGGTGAATTTGACGATTGGGCACTGGGCAGTGCCGTATAAACGTACTCGGTAAAAGAAGCGCCCTGAAGATGCACGCTCAAGGGAACAATCGGCGAAAGAATGCCGATGCCAAATGATCGTGTTTGCTGTACGTAGCTTGAGCAAAATGAAAATGAATGCAAATCAAGATCTTATTCATTATTTTCTCTTGAGCAAAATACCCAAAAGGTTAGATTTGTAACTTTGAAATATAAAAATGCTGATTTTTTTTTTTTTTTTAAATCAGTCAGTAAAAGCTTTGAAAATCTGAAACATTGAAAATGCCGACTTATACCAATTTTGCCGACTGGAAGAAATCTTTTGGAGGGTGAGACACCCCCTCAACCCTCCCCCCCTATAGCGAGGGTCCTGCTTATATATTCTAGTAAAGATTTCTCGCCAGCAGCAGCTCGGTGGTTATGTGGTCAGCATACTAGATTCCCATGCAGGCCATACTGGGTTTGATACCTCTTGAAGAATTTTTTTATAGTAATTTATAAAGCGACAGTTATAGCTAATTGAAATTTAAATTGAAGAAAATACTTTTTTTTTAATACGTCATGTATTTTTAATAGAGAAAATAAAGATAAGGTAATTCAATCGATTATATGTAATAATTTGAATTACCACGGCAACAAAATTAGGGTGAGACTTACTGTAAATTTATGTGTATACATTTTAATAATATATTTGTTATTTATCAATTATATATTTATATACATACACCAGAATGACAATTATAAAAACATGGAAAGCAAAAACTGTTTTGACATCTTGCACAATGTATAAAAGAAGATTGTTTATAGGCAGGGCTGGCAAGTTTCTGTCAGGGCGGTTAAAACCACTGGTAGAAGCCGGTTAAAACCGGCATGGCAAAAACCACTTTCTGCCACATTTTCGGCAAAAACTCTCAAAATGACAAAAAAAAAAAAAAAATTTACAGACAGTAGAAAATGCATGGAAAAAATAATTAATTGTTAACCAAAGCACAGTTTAATTTTCAATATTGTCACAATTCAGAATCAAATGTTACATTGTTTGGACCCTGCAGTTGCTTCTTGAAAAAGGTGGTTCCAAAAAACTAAATAGTTTATCAATTTAATATGCACAAATGAGAAATTTTAGAATATTCTTGCAACAGAAGAGCTAGCAGGCAATGAATCAAGGAACAAGCAATATTCATGAAACTTTCAAATTGTATATTTTTTTAAACTGGTCCATCATGTAGTAACTAGGGTAGTAGTAAAAATTCAACTGGAAAAAATGAGTTTCGAGAAGTGGGGCCAATTTGTTTTGCAAAGCTGTGAAATTACGTAAAAAATCTAGATTAATATTGGGAAGTAAAATTTGACTTTCTTCTTGAAGCACATGATAATTTTAATCAAAAGCAACTTAGATGAAGCTTATTTGCGAGCAAATTACAAACAATAATGCCAGTTTAATTCTGTATGTCACTCTTCTATCCTAAGAACCCATATGATTTTCATCTTTTGTTAGATTAATCCAAATATTACGAGCATCAGCAATTGAAAAGTTTTCTTTCTGAACTAAATCAAGGGCACTGGCATAACATTTTATTTTTTACAATGATGAAATGAAGTTTGATATTTTAGTTTAAACAAATATCATTTAGTAAGTACTTTAGTTTTTTAAGATGATTTTAAGTTTTTGCCGGTTTTAACCAGTTATAACCAGTTTCTACCACTGGCACGGTAAAAACTAGTTTCTGCCGGCAGAAAGCCAACTCTGTTTACAGGAGCAACCTTTCTGTAAAAGATTCGTAGGTACTACTTCATTAATGTTCATGAAAATTTCTCTTTTTGTCCGAAAGTTTAGAAGCATACTAGACGTACCAAATGATTTTATCAAAAATTGGTGATGACGTTGATGATGGACTATTAATTGTATTTTTATGCAGTCTTTACAGGTAATTATTTTTCCATTATTTTCAACAAGATATGCACAATTTTGTGTACGCTATATATTAGATTCTTACTGTCTATAAAAATAGACGTCGCAAGATCGAACAAGTGAGGTACATTTTGGTGAAAAAACGAATTCTTCAAGAAGTATCGAACCAGGGATGGATTGCACGATAATCCAGTAAGCTGACCACACAGAATGTTCTGGCTAGTGCACTTTATTACTTTACTGTGTGGACACTCTCCAGGGTACTACTAATCTGCTGAATTTCAGCCCAATCTGAATTTCTGAGACTGTAAGGTCTCCTTGTAAGCCATGTAAATATTGCTTAAATACATTACTTTGAAATTAAATTATTTAGCGTTTTACAGTTTGAATTTCATGTCCGGTATGTGGACGATATTTTTGTTTTTTTTGGACTCGTCTCTCCATGACCTAAATCATCTGGTATCTGTTCCTAACTCTTTTGACCCGCCTATCCAATTTACTGTGGAAGTCTTTATGAATGTTTCTATCACTTGTCTTGACAATATTTTTATTACTACCCTGCAAACTTTTGGAGTCACTATTTTCCCTCATAAGTTATTTGTTCATCCCCCACAGCAAAAATTGGCCTCTTTTAAAACTTCTATTTTCCATGCGTTGTCTAATTGTTCTAATTTTGTTTTACGTTCTTCAGAATTCAATTTTTTTAAAAAGCATAGCGTTGGATCAGGGTTTTTCAATTGATATCATAGATACAATTTACAGGAAACTAATTAATTCAACTACTAATAATCAAACACTTACTCCTGACAATTATTTTAACTCTGCCTTTTTACCCTTTTTTCCAAGAATCAGTCATCAGATAGCAAAAACAGGGGTCGATCCAGGTTTTATTTTTTGGGTCCCCATTTTGTGAAAAAGCAAAATATTTTTGTGAATTTTCTTTATTTTTGTGAAAAAGCAAAATATTTTTGTGAATTTTCTTTATTTTTGTAAAAAAGAACTTCTTGTGATTTTTTTTCTTGGAAAAGATTATATAAAAGCATTTTTAGCTGTCGTATCGTTATAGAAAAGCATCAGACAGGTTTCAGGAGCGATTGCAAGTTCTTGAAGAATACCTGAAAGCCATCTAGAGAAAAGGCTCTGGGGGAGGGGGGAAGTAAGACCCTTAGCATTTTATTCGTAATTTGACACACATTACATTTATTGTTTTTTACAAATATACATACAGTGGCTCCCAAAAGTGTTCGTACACCTACGACTTTCAATGAAATTGTTCATTATCCATTGGTTAGAATTAATATTTCGGAAAAGGTATTTTATTATAAGATCTATGATCTGTTTTTAACAAATATACATGAAAATTTTTAATAAAACATCAAAAAATATTTTTTTAAAAATCAAAAACCGAAAATTGCCGGAAATTTTATGTCACAAAAGTCTTCGTACACTTTGAAAAAATTGGTAAATAATCTAACTTTTTACAAAGTTATTATTTAGTAGAATATCATGCAGTACCAACAACAGCTTTTAAACGTCTGGGAATAGATTTCATTGTTTTTTCTTTCTTTTTTGTGCAATTTCTGAGTAAGTATTCAGCCGCACTTCGAGTCTTACTGTTTCTAGTTCGCTTTTCGTTTCAATGGTGTATTTTCGTAATCTAGCCACCAGATATCTCCAAATATGTTCCATTAAGTTTAAATCTAGCGATTGAGGAGATATTTCTAAGCTTAAGGGCAATTTTTGAGGCATCAAACGCAAGCGTGTGCTTCTTATCGTTATCTTGATTAAAAAAAAAAAACAAAGTTGTTTCCGATTACCAAATTTTGGGCTAATAGTTTAAAATTATTTTTAAAAATATTTAAATGAACAGCATGATTTATTATTGCATCAAAAAACTCGAAATTTCCAAGTCCTGATGCTGTTATGCACCCTCACACAAGAACGCCTACACCATCCTAAATTAACTGATCCAACTAAGTTCTTAAGATTAAATTCCTTATTTTTTTCTTCTCTTGACAATTATACAACAATTTAACCCAAAATATTTAATTTATTTTCATCGATAAGTAAGAAGTTGTTCCAAAATATTTTGAGCTTATTTATCATTGATTTTACGACGGAAAGCGTAAGTTTATAGTTTTTCGCAGGAACAAGAAAATTTTTGCGGGAAGAGGTCCCCTTTAATCCAGCTAATCAGAGAACTTGGCGAACAATTTTAAGTGAAAACTAAACGTAAAATGTTTCATTCAATTCTGCAGAAACTTTTTCAGCACTCAAATGTGTATTTTTCATAATTTTTTTAACTGTAAACCTCCTATCACGCTTTGTTAACTTTGCCAGTTGACCTTTTCTTACCTTGTTTTTGATCCGATTCTTGTCTTTAAAGCATTTTATCAAGCACTTCACTATGGAATGGTATTAATTAACTAATTTAGAGACATTTCAAACCAATTTATGGCAACTGTGAGGGGAAAAATCAAATTTCAAATCATGTTTGTTGTTTTCTACGCATACCTCCATTTTAAAATAATAAGCAGAATATTAGCGAATAAATAAACAAAAAAATCAAAGGCAAGTGTCTTTACAATGCAAAAACAATAAAAAAAACCACATATGATAATTTTGATTATGAATTTATTCGAAAATATTTCAGTGTACAATGACTTTTGTTACGTATTTTTTTCTGTCTCTTCGTTTTTTGACAAATTTCAAAAATAAAATCTGGCAATATTTTGAAAAAAAACTGCTGGGTTTTATTCAGAATGCCATAAGAATGATGTGAAAAAAAATTGGACTTCATATTCAAATTCAGTTTTGCGTTCTTTTGGTTTTACTACAAAATTTCAAGGTGTACGAACACTTTTGGGAGCCACTGTATGCAAGGCACACTTTCTTAAGGTGAAAGTCTCACAACAGATTTACTGTTTGCCCCTCTCAAATACTTTTAGATCAATGAAAATTGCACATGCTGCTGAACGTAATGATAACTCCCAATAAATACAATATGAACAGACTCAAAGATATCACACATTTCTTAACACAGAAGAATGTATGTGTTTGAAAAACTTAAAAGTAATTAAAACCCAAAATAATACTGCACCAGCATTCAGCGTTTAATTTTTTGACATTTGACGTTCTTACAGAGTAGGTATTTCATTTAAAACTTAGCAATTTAATGATGTTAATAAATATATAAAGAAATTTTATTTGTTTGCCACTTAACAAGGTACAGTCAACATCAAAAATGCGAAAAATTCATTTACCATGCCGCATGTAAGGAAATCAAGATCCTCGAAAGAAATAAAAATATAAAAACAGCATATAAAATAATTTTATTTTTAGTAAAGTTATTTTAGAATTGGATTTCGAAACTCAACACAAATTAATACTAAATATATATTGCGTAATCAAAGTAAAATTTAGGATTTTCCTGAAAACAATGGAATTCTGGTATTTTCAAAGATAAATGTTTTGAACTGAAATGTGGGATGAATACGTGGCATTCTTACCACAAGTTAGCAAATGTTTTTTCATTTCATTGTCATCTAAATTTACCCCCAAAAATTAACTAGAGATTCAAAATTCTCAAAAATGGACCATTGCTTCATGATTATAAGTACAAAATTTGAATAAACTTACCAATCAATTTTCTGGGGTTTTTTTTTTTTTTTTTTTTTTGCTTCATTTCCAATCTCTTCACTTTCAGATTTTTTTTTGAGAATTCCTTCTTTTGCACTAGATTTTTGTGTATTGACAACCTCTCTGTGATTTTTGCTGCACTCATGTTTTTTTAAAACTCTATAGGGTGACAGCTTTTCTTGATATCAACTCCAATATTTACTCAAGGTTTGTTCAAATCACTAACATTCATGAAAGATGAACATATTTTGCACAAAAAACCCTTAGCTGAATAACTATAGTAAAGCCAGCTATACACCTTTTCATAATTTGCAATGTACTTTTTATTTATTGCATGCTTCTTATTTCCATTTGTACTCTCAAATACAATGCTTGAATCATTATTTGATGACTCAGTCTCAATATCATCATCAGTTGAAGTTGCTCCAGATTCACTTCCAGTATTTTCTGCTCAAAAATCGTTATACTTTCGCGAACTGCTCTCACTGTCATTTGATGTACTATCTTTTACCGCATTTCCCGAGCCCTCCAAAACAGGAACATTTGCGTTACTGTTACTGCATGATGAAGTGGTGGTAGCGATTTTATCGGGGTTGTTAATTGCTGACTTGAAGAAATTCACAATATTTTGGGACCGAACGTTCGAAGAGCAAAATTTTTTAACATAATACGCACAATTTCGGGAGGTAGCTCCCGTTGCAGGCCGCTAAAATTATCTATTATCCGCTCGCACACAAATTATAATTGAATAGAATATCAATTTATTCTTTGATGCGCCTAAAAAATGTCCTCTTAAACACGCGAAGGCGCGAACAAGCTAACTACGAAAAATATCGTCTGCGCTCCTAGATCGCAGACGATCTGTTAAAAAAGAAAAATTAATATCGAAAAAGAAAACGAACTGGAATAATATACAATTACCACATTTTTTAAATTTATCGTCTGCAGATTACGCGATTCTCGCCACTTTTTAATAAAATTCCACTCAATAAAACTTCCTTTGCGCGCTGTTCCCGTTGTTCACCATTAGCGGACATGCGTTAAAAAATTGCGAAATTGCTCATCTGGAAGTTTCATATTTATTTTAAGAAGACAGCAAGATTAAATAGAATGACCGATGTTATTTTTCAGCTGGGATTGTATTTTATCAATAAAAGAAGGAATCTAGGAATTAAACTACAAAAAAATAATACCGTTATTCTTTTGGTTTACTGTATGCTGTACGCTCAAACTAGCGTGACTTTGGAAGTTATCTTTTGCTCTTACGCGTACAGTCTACAAGAAAAATAGCAGGAAGGAAAAAATGAATAATACATTTTAAACATAGGCAGATTTAGGACCGAGTTCCTGGGGGGGGGGGGGGGGGGCAGGATTTTTTTTTTTTTTTTGAGCAACATTTTTATTGCCCCCCACTCTCATGTTTTTGTCTGTTTCCTGTGATGCATAAGTTCATGCTTTACTTTTTTGTGTCATTTACATTTAATGTGTGTTTTCATGCTTTCCTTTTTGAATTGACCTTAAGAGAGGGAGTTGATATCAAGAAAGTGACGCAAGGCTCCCTTTTTAAGTGGGAAATAGAATATCTCCAATTTTAGGGGGCCGGGGGTTTCTCCCCCGGAGGAAATTTTGTAAAATGGATATAAAATTCTGCATTTTGAAGCTTTATAACGGTTAATTGGATAGACATAGAAATTGCTAAACTAGATTATACAGTTGTACAGCATTGTTCAAACTTTGTAAGGAATAGCCAATTTAAGTTTGAAAGAAAAAATAAACTACAGATTTTTCATTACAACAACTTTTTTAGCCTACTTTCCCAGTAAAAGTCAGAAAAAAAAGAAAAAAGCATGAAAGAAGGCTTCTTAAAATCATCTTAAAAATATCGCGAAAAACAAAAAAAAGTCAAAAATAAATAAAATAATTAAATATCGAAAAATTAAAAATTGGAAAGTAGGGTATTGAGATGGGGGGACATGTCTGTCTCTCTGTCTGTCCCCCCCCCTAATAACTTTTGAATGAATAGTCCGATTCGAACAAACTTTTTTTTGTTCGACAGATCTCGGCGACTACACCTCATTCCCATATCTCACTTTTTGATTTGAACAATTTTTGTTCAATTTTGAACAGTTCAAAAAAACTTAACATTAGCGCCTACGGGGAAATTCAGTTTTTGTTCAATTTTGAACAGTTCAAAAAAACTTAACATTAGCGCCTACGGGGAAATTCAGTTTTTGTTCAATTTTGAACAGTTCAAAAAAACTTAACATTAGCGCCTACGGGGAAATTCAGGGCAGTTCCGAACTGTGAGGCGAATTTGCTTCAAACTCTGTAGGAAAAAGCTTTTGATGAAAAACTTGTATATAAAATATCTTTTTGATTTGAACAATTTTCCGTTCCATTGTGAACAGTGTAATATATTACAAACGTGAGAACCATGATTTTTACATTTTTAATACAGGATGTGGCAAGGAGCTGAATTTGACATATTTTGGCATTCCTCCCCCTCTACCATTTGTTAGAAATTTTAAAATTTCAGGTTTGTAGCCATACGTTTCCAAATATTCAAGGTTTACAAGCACTGACAAATGAAATTAGTTTTTTCGAGCAATTTTCATTTTTTAAGAGACGAATCATGAATTTTTTTTGGGAGTTAGGGACCCACTTCGAAGCAGGGGCCCTAAGCAATAGCTTGTTTATCTTATAGGCAAATTCGGCCCTGTTTGTAATTCACTCTTACCTGCAGATTTTTGCTTGATTTTTTGTATTTTTTACGAAAATTCGTCAGTTTTTACAGTTAAAGGATTTTTACGATTTTACCAATCTTTGTTAGATTTTATAGACTTTTATGAAGTTTCAGCAAATTTTTCCAAAACTTTTGATGACTCAAGTTTTTTCCTCTTTGCTTTAGGTTCTACTTTGTTAAAATAAATCGTCAATTATTATAAGTGTTGCAGCTTAATGTATAGATCGTTTAGCCTATATTTTCATTTGTATACTTGCCCAAATGTTTTTTAGTCCAAAATAGTGAATTTAGACACAGTTTCAGCACCGCAGTGACACCTGTACTATTTGTACTGAATGTTCGTTTTTTTTTCCTTTTCTTTTCTTCCATCAGAAAAGGACATTCGCTTTTCTCTTCATTTTCACTAAACTATTCAAAAGAGAAAAAGTCATGATTTTTTTGTTTCAAGATTTTGGAAGATGTGTTGTTACTATATAAAGTCCTGCCAAAACTGGGGGGCATTGCCCCCTATGCCCCCTATAAATCCACCCATGCCCTTCTGAACTATTCAAAAAAGAAATAATAATAATAATTTCTTTTTTCAAATTTTTGGAAGATGTGCTGTCACTACATAAAGTCCCCCCCCTCTGCCCCCCCATAAATCCGCCCATGATTTTAAACTAGCAATTCTTCGCAGGCACCGGCCACGAGAAAATTTGACCGGTCTTCGAAGAATTATACCCGTTTCCAATAAAATAAAATTTCCTTATTTTAATTTTATTCCTAATTTTATACGATATTTTATGCATTAATATATCCATTACTTTGCATACGTTTTGTGGTTTCTCTATAAGATTCATTCGCTGATGAAAATTTACACAAATTAGCTGCGCTTATTTTTACATTCAAAGTTATCAAAAAAAAATCTTACAATTAACTTTTGTAAGTTTACTTTAAGTAGAAGGGTTTTCTTTCTGGCATTTGTTTTTTTAAAAAAAGGACAAAACAGATTAGTTTATTTTAGTGAAAAAAAATAATAAAAATTTCTACCGGTCCGTGAAATTTTTTGACGAAGTTCTACCGGTCCGAGATTCAAAAAAAGATCAAGAAACGCTGCTTTAAACTAAAGAATATGAGAAAAAGTGGGTACCCCTGGCCTAATCACACCTTTTTTTTTCATTAAATGCAATCGTGTCAAGTGAGCTTTCGAGAACGAACAGTATCAACTACAAACTACAGGGAATTTCGCCAATCGGTTGTTCGGCGTTTCCCGCGTAGTCATTCATACTCTAACAGGATTTAATTAATTGCCAGACAATACGATTTGCATCAGCATGCGCCAGTATTCAATGTGAATTTCTATGCAATTGATTAAAAAAGGAAAATATAAGATCTTCGAGTGTTCTTTTTAACCTTTGTTCGGGAATAATTTTCAGAAATTTTGCTCGTCCGTTCCGTAAGATAACCCCCCAACTATGAACCTTAAAATTTTTCAAAATAAACTGAAGAAAATAGGAACAAATTGAAAAAACAAGTGAATATTTTTTAAAAAATTAAAAAAAAAAAAAGAAAGAGGAAAAAAACTAGAAGATCTGCAACTGGCAAGGTTTCAATTTGCAACTACTTTTGAGAATTAAAAGTGCATAATTTGGCAAAATAATATGGATACAGGAAGGATGCGTGCAACTAAGACACAATTGAAAGTTACAATGATTCAAAGGAATATTTAATTCAGAAGTATTTGGTCATTGAAGCAAATCAAACCAACAGAATATAGGCAATTAATTTGCCGTGACGTGAAATGAGTTAGTCTTCAATTTGCACTCGTGGAACAGCAGAAAATCATCGAATCAATTCTTTATCACGTGCTCATTATTTTTCTTGGATTTTCGCTAGCCACCAATCACAAGCGTCCCTCTCTCGTCCCCCCCCCCCTCTGACGCTCTCAAGCAAAAACACCTCACGCAGCAGGCAAAAAGATAAGATGGGGGAAGGTGGAAGAGGGTAGGTAGGCTTCCGCGTAGATGCGTACACATTTGCGGTTAAAAAATATTGTGAAAAGGCTGCCTTTTTATAAATTTTTGTGAAGGGGCTGCTTTTACGACGCGGAATTTTGTGAATGGGGCCGCTTTTGCGATGGAGAATTTTGTGAATGGGGCCGCTTTTGCGACGCAGAATTTTGTGAAAGGGGCTGCTTTTGCGACGCGGAATTTTGTGAACGGGCCGCAAAGCGGCCCTAATTTCGTGCTGGATCGACCCCTGAAAAATCCTGAAAAAGTTCAATTTTTCTGTCACATTTTCCCCAATTGATAATAAACTAAAATTTTTACACCTTAAACACCCTGTTCAGGAATTTGATAGATGGGGGATTTGTAGTATTTTCTGTAGTGTGGATTGGCATACGTAGGACAGACTAGATACGCTCTTAAGTTCTGTATAAAAGAACATGAAAATTATGTGAAAAAACAAGATTTTAAACGTCCTGCAACCATAATTTTGATTTTTCTTCTGCCAAAATTATCCATGGTTGCCCTTCCACTTGCGATTTAGATTTTTTAGAACCTTATTGTAGCTGGAAAAATTCTACTTTATTATTGAATAGTTTGTCGGGCATGCCCCCTTTCCCTACTGTTTGGAAACCTTTCCTTTAATAAAAATTTTTCTGCCTATGACGTTTTTCTAAGGTACAGATGTCCTTGCTGTTTTCTGCTGATGTAACATTTCCAATTCCGGCCACTTCCCTGAATTATACTCATCCTCGTCTTATTTTTTCTCTTTCACTTGTCTGTTGTCGAACTTTGTCTTCCATCGTTCTTTTATGCACTGATGAAATGGTTTGGTTTTGTAACCCCGAAAAAGCTGTTTGCAGAGTTTTTTAACTGCTTTTATTTGTGCATGTATACACGTTGGTATATTTTTATTCATTTCATTGTACAAAGTTTTCAACTGCTTTTTTTACATAAAAACATATATGTCTAAAGTTAAATAAAAATAATTTTATTTCTCCGATTTATCACATATTTTGTTATTTTATCATCACAAAAAGCATATTTCCCATAATTTATTACTAATTCTAATACCAATTTGGTCATTTTTATTGAATGGTATTTCCCCACCAAAGTTTTTATACATTTCCTGGATTACAGATGCCAAATGTTTTCCTGATTTTATTCTGAAACGGTGTTTCAAGAATCTCTTTTCATTGATCAACTCTTTTCGTCAAGAGTATTTTTCATCATCACTAGGTTATTTCTATTCTAGACTGATGTGCCCAAATTAAGGGTGAAGTTGTAGTCTTCAGATACTGTAACTGAGCTGTTTGGTATTATTTTCTGTTTATGTTCTTGAACTTAGTGGAAAATAATTAATACTTACAATGAAATCCCCTTACAACAAACTCCAAGTGGCTAATAAAAGTTTTCATTGTAACGGAATAACCTTTAAACTTTCTTTATTTTTATAAAATTTTGCAAATCTACACTCTATTATAATTTTAAAAACAACATTTACCATTATATTCTGAAAAAACAAAGAAGAAAATATGATGTTTTATTCATCGATCATCTTCACAAAAAGTTTATTTTCTTTTACAAGAGATTTATTCCCATAAAATATTACAAAAAAATCTAATTATTATGAACGCCACTTTACTGACCCCAAAAAAAGTTGAAATCTTGCTGACCACTTTGCAAATTTATGCCTCACATTTGGCAATGGCTTTTGGTGTCTCATCAGCTTACGTTTTGGCATCAGCAGCTTTCCACCTTGAATGGCTCTGTTTTGAAAGTACAAGTGGAATTTTCATATTACGATCTGTGAAAGTCGTTTTTTAATTTCCGAAAACAGCAATAAGTAAAAAAAATATTCAAACTGATGTTGAGTGAAACATTTTGTTGTGTAACGAATATTTGAAAAAATCGTTTCACTAAATTGAGTTTTTTTCCACATTTTCTTAATCAGTTTTAAAACGGGACTGAACGTCTTGCTCCTTTTTATATTTTTAGGATGATTGGCCTGCTTCACTGAAGTCTTTTATCACAGACTGTTACAGATTAAGTGAGATACGCTTTTCTGGGCAAAATGTATCGTCCTTTATTAAAGGAGAATGCAAAGTTCACCAATATATTGAAAAAAAGACTCCTAAAAAGAAACAGGAAGAAATCAAAACTCTATCCTTTCTAATAAATGAAATTTGTGACAACACTAAGTGTAATACTGTAATTGATGTAGGATCTGGACTAGTAAGTTTAAAACTTTTTTTTCTTAATAATTTCATTTTATAAACATTACGTCTCATATTTAATTGAAAACTTTTATTATCATATTTTAAGTACTGAAGTTTTGCCTATTTTTATTAACTCTTTTATTAGTTTCACCTGTATGTATGTATGTATGTATGTATCTTGTAACGGAATTTTGCAGCTCAAATTTTGCCCACTTCCTGCGATAGAATTCTTTTGAAATTTGGCATGCGACCTCAGACCCAATGACAATGCAATATTCTATAATCAAATTAATTAATTAACTCTTTTAATTGTTAGTTTCCTGCAATTTTAATCAATATTTTGGCATAAATCCAACGATATAAAAAAGGAAAAATTTAAAAAATACATTAAAAAATGCTCGCAGAAATTATTTAAAAATCTATATATATATATAAAACGCTTATGCGTGGCGCAAAACGAGCCTTTATTTCTTTCTCTCCGTTGGCAACGATCCGCTTTGTTTACGATTGTTGTTTACAAGTGCTGTAGATTCGCTTCTAGCGTTAGATGTCTAGCGTTAGAGATTTGGTTTTTGAATGAGTGTGTTTTCGATCACTTGAATATAATTTACAAAGAAAAGATCAGTGTGCTTGGGAGTCTTTAGATGAAAGATTTAAACGCTGATCGGTAAGAAATGCTGCCGATAGGATTAGGAGCGCAAATGCACGACGTGAACCGCAAATTGCAAATCGAGTGAATTCTGTACGTGTTTTGAAGCATATAACAGTAATAGTAATGAAACTGGAGAAAAATATTATTTTAATTTTAAAAAAATGCTAATAACACTGATACTTATCCTCGAATACCACTTATTTTATCCGATAGTAACGTGCCTTTTAAATTCAAACGTGAACAATTTCCTGTTAGATTAACCTTCCTAATGACTATAAATAACGCACAGGGTCAAACTTTTGATAAAATTTTTTTAGTTTTGACAAAACCACTTTTCGGTCATAGACATGTCATATGTAAGGTATTCAAGAGTCATAGTATCTGAAAACCCAGAAATTTTCTATCATGTATGCAGAGAAGTATTATGATTTTCTTCTTTTTTTTTTTTAAATCCTTTGCAAAGTTAATGTTGATGTCGAAAGGTTTTTCCCTTAACCATAGTGCTTACAAAAAAATAAAGTTCCCTACTTACTAGGGCTGCAGAGTCGGAGGAAAAATGTCTTACTCTGTCTACAGGATTTTTAGAGACTCCGACTCCTTTACCAAAAATTAGTCTTACTCCGCAAATATTGGCAGAGCTGGGAATTTTGAGAGAAAATTAGACTCCGTCTCTTGAAATTTTAAACCTTCGACTCCGACTCCTTTACCATAAAACCAGTCTGACTCCGCAGCCCTGCTATAGCTTACCAGGAAAAGAAGGTAAATGACCTTAATGCAAAAACATCATTTGTATCATTTGTAATAGGTTGTTTGTTATTATTTTGGAATAGATAGGATTAGCGAGACCATGCCTCTTACTATTTGGTGCTTTCTGGAAGATTCTCCCTATTACAAATGATGCAAATGATGTTTCCCTTCAAGGTCATCTGCCTTCTTTTCGTGTTCAATTTTAACTAACTGCAACCTGTTAATACTGAAGTTTTTTTTCCCAACCGCATTTTTTTTATTTACAGTGAAGCACCGCTTTTACGTTTTTGAAGGAACCATGAAAAAAGCGTACAAATGAAAAAATTACATTGCAATTGGTAAATTAATTGCAAATAATGGTACTAATTGGTAAAGAAAATGTATATTAGACCCTCCAGGGACAATTTTAAAAACGAACAGAAGAGAAACGTATAAACCGTGCTTCACTGTATTATGTTATTCCACATAGACTAAATGAATTTATTGGACAATTCTCATTTCAAAGCATGTCACTTAGCTTTGCAATGCATTGAAGTTAAGAACTGAACCACAATGACAAAGTAAAGCAACAAATTGAATCCTGAAGACCTGAAGAACGAAACATTTCATTCTTTTGCAATGGCATTGATGTTAAGAACTGAACCACAGTGGCAAAGTAAAGCAACAAATTGAATCGTGAAACCTGATTTTACTGCTAATATGTTTTCACAAAATCATTTTGATCCTCTGCTTTATTTATAGTCATTAGGAAGGCTAATCTAACGGGAAATTGTTTACGTTTGAATTTAAAACGCACATTGCTATCAGATGAAATAAATGGTATCCGAGGTATGACAAATAGTAGAGTTATATAATAATCAATAATTTTTTTTGCTACAATAATATTTCTCTCCAGTTTTATAATTATCAGTCTTAGGTTAACCCTTTTTCTTCAGTAAAGTGCATGATTAATCGGTAAATGTATTCGGAAACACTTGCGAAATTCTTTCACTTTGAAGACGGTGTGCATTTGTGCACCTTAGAGTATTGGCAGCATTTCTGACCAATCTGCCTTCAGATCTTTCATCTAAAGACTCCGTAGCCCACTGCTCTCTTCTTCGTAAATTATATTCAAGTGCTCTGAAGCCCCGAGGCTCAGTGGTAGCCCTTCCACGCTGCAGGTCTGGGTTCAATCTCCGGGTTGGGCATGATTGATTCAGCTGTTCATTCCATCAGTGGATCGATAAATTAAGTACCAAGTATGCTTGGGAACTAAACCCTGGGGGTTCCGCGTTAGGCTGACCTCTTAACCGGAACATCTGCCTAGCACCCCAGAGCCCTTGGTCAGAAGGAGTGAGATGGGTACAGTAGGCCTTGGGGGCCCTCATATGCTGTCGTGCCACTGGATTTGGTTTCTTGTCTCTTAAAATACTCATTCTAACATTTTTTTTTACTAAATCACTGCTTTCAGAGAATGTCAGAAGTTGCTTGCTCTTTGACACTGTTAGACATTTTAAAACATATATATACACATATTTTGACACTGAACATAGTATAGTTAATGACCATGAAATGTTTTTAAGTGTGTTAACATTGTAGGGTTTTTTTTCACTGCAATTTCTTTTGCATTTAGTAAATGTAGGAAACAAAGATTACATTATGTTTGTAATTTTAGTAGAAAAATGTTCCTTTGCATACTTTTCACTTTTCTCAAAAGATAATGGAATTGCAAACTTTTGCTTTATAATACTCCAATGCACGAGTTGCATGTCAAAGTAATTGTCCCCTTTTAAATGTATGAAAATCATAAGTTATGATATTCATATTAAAAAAAAAACCTACTTTTTTTAAAAATACAGATAAAGCTAGACCAATATTTGGTGATCGGTGAGTGAGCATAGCGAGCTCGGATTGCGAAGCGGTCCGAAGGAACTGCGTAAGCAGTTCCGGAGGTTGGCGAGCGTCAGCGAGCAGGGGGCGATAGCCCCCTAGTATCTACAAAAACCTTTAATTTTTCTGCATCAGACAAAATTTGTTCCAATGTTCCAAGGTAATTAGAACATGAAATATAATTGTTTTTAACTAATTTCATGCCAAAATTTAGGTGAGCCTTCAATTGGAAATTCATTGCTGATCAGACCATCGTTGAACAAAACTTTTTTTCAAATGCATCTCAAATTTTCAAAATAATATAAATATGATTTCTGCAAACATACATCGATGACTCACAGTAGCTTCCCATCGGGGTGCCCTTGTCTTAATTTTATGATATTACCTCGCACTTATTTTATAAATAATTTCGTCAATTAAGTCCCAATCTGATTCAAATTTTCATATTCCGCACAAAAAAAAGAAAAAAAAAACTTTGCCTGATAATTCTCCAACATAAGACTAAAAAACAGAAAAAAAAATAATAGTTTAAAAAACTAAAAAAACACGCTTTCCTTGCAAAATGAACTAAAAAGTGAAAAATAATCTTTGGCTGATAGTAGTTGATCAATCACTCAATTTTAATGTAATACAAAAAATTGTGGGGGGGGGGGGGGGGAGGGGGCTTCTTATCAGTGGTCTTGAATTTCTTTCATTTGTTGTCCAAGCAAAAATTTAAATAGACAGCACCCCATGCTTTTTTGTATTACATTAAAATTAAGTGATTGGTCAACTACTATCATCCAAAGATTATTTTTCACTTTTTAGTTCATTTTGCTACGAATGTGTGTATTTTCAGTTTTTTTAAACTATTATTTTTTCATTTAAACTACATTATTTGGTTTTATCTAAATACAGGATATCAACAATTTAGTTTATTTTCTGTTATTGATATAGTAACATGCTCTGTCTTCTACCAACTTAATGCTATTTATTTATAAAATATTGCCTGAAGTCAAATTTAATTTCCCAAAGAATTCTCATGAAAGTAGTACAAATCATCAAGCCCCGACTATGAACGTCTGAAAAACAGAGCATAAACTTTGTTTGATGCTCTTTTCTTCCCTGCTTGTACTGAATAGTTGTGACCAGGGCTGTATAGTTGGGGGGGGAAATGATCGACTCTGACTCCGATTATTCTAAAACCTTAGGCTTTGGCTCTTTTACCCCAAAATTAGTTGCCAGAGTTGTGAATTTTGAGGGAACATGGCAGACTCTGACTTTTAAAGTTTTAAGCCTTTGACTCCCGACTCTAACTCCTTTACCCCGAAATCAGTTGGAGTTTGCAGCCCTGGTCGTGACCTGTCTCAAGATATACAGGTGTGGCCTTAACATCCCAAGAAACTGCCCTCCTTTACTTTACATTTTTGGGGTTTTAAATAATGATGCAATGCATAGTGATTTGGCCAAATACCGAATATTTGGCTATTCAGCCACCAAATAGTTTACTAATTTTTGTCTTAAACCGAAACACAGGTGGTATTTAAAGCTCAGCTTTATGTGGTTGATAATTCAGTATACATCTTGTATGTAAAAATCAGGAACATTTTGCCGCTATTTTTGAAAATAAAGGTTATAAGAAAAGGGAAAATTTAATGAGCATTCTTATGTCAAAAAACATACTATTATTATTCTTTTGCACAAAAAGGGTTCACTTCTGCAATCGCAATTTTTGTAAAAGATTCGATTCTTGGTTACAATTTTTGTTGCTTGTTTCTTTTATTTTGAATAAATACTAATAAAATTCTGTGCTGTAGCTGTATTACATTATTTTTTTAATAAATGAGCATTCATTTGCAACTATCGGGAAAATTCGTGAATACAACGATTCCCACATTTTTCACGTAGTCAGCCGGTTACTGTAATTATTTAGTCCTTTCAGTCAGACCATGTAAAATTATAGCAGAATGTGTAAACATTTACTTCTATAGCTTCTACTTAAAAGTATTGGACTAAAATCAGGAAGATGTTCACGTTTTCAAGCGTTTTTTTTTTCTAAGAAATGTTTGAAAAATTTTCGGAGGTTCTGCCTTGCATATAAGTTGACCCCTTAACTTTTAACCTTGTTTTTTGCACTGAATTTCTGGACTTATAGGCGAGTATATATGGTATAATTTCTCAGGTTTTCGTAATGCTGTCAAGTGTAATATTCGTTGGTTATTAAATGTTCAAAATTCTTATTTCCTCTAGGGTTATCTAAGTGAAACTTTGCATTACAATTATGGTTTGCAGTGCATAGGCTTAGATTCTTTACCTCATCATGTTAAAGAGGCTAAAGTTCGTCGAAAAAATGGTAACACTTTTAGTTAATACATTTTTGCCTTGTTGTATCATCTAGTTTTAACTATTTATTCTATACTGGCCACACATCCAACCCCCAAAGCAGAATACTACTAAATTTGCGACGTACGTCGCAGAACAGATGCCTGAGCTGCAGAACAATTCTGTTTAAATGTGAGAGGAAAACTGACAAATTTTCTGCAGAAATTCTGTAAATTTCTGCAGAAATCGCGGGTGCCGAAAATCTGCAGAAACTGCGGTGCAGAAAATTGCAGAAACTGCGGTGCAGAAAATCTGCAGAAACTGCGGTGAAGAAAATATGTAGAAACTGCAGATTTTCTACACGTATCTTCCAACTCAAGATAGAATTTTGCAGAAATTCTGCATAATTTTTAAAATTAGAAGAAAATCTAAAATTCTTGCAAATTACGATAATTTGGCGGAAAGCTCGCGATGTTGAATTCGATAAGTCCTTTGTAGCAATTTCCCAATCGATCTTCATCCATTTCATTTTCCGCCACACAGGTATGTTTTGGAAACATGCCAACATTGAAACACGTCCATCGCCAGAAATTGCGTGTCACATTTGAGATTTCAATCCCTTTGCATCCAGAAAATATTTCAAATATTTAGAAAGTTTTGAAGTGTTTTATTATATACAACCAAAACTCTACTCATTTCATTTATTATTTCAGTAATTTTTTTTTTTAAAAGCATTATTTTAATTACTCTTTCATGCCATGCAAAATTAACCAAAAAAATGTGGTTTGATACCTAGGTTCAGATTTTTAGAAACTTTGTATCTTTGCTCTTTCTATGCATTTTAGAAAGCATATAAATTATTTTTGGAGAATCTCAATCGGTTTAGGTTTGACACCTTGTTAAAGTTTTTTTTGATTTTATAGTTTTCATGATCAACTAATTTTACAAATTCAGTGCTCTTTAATTAGTCATTTGGTTGAAAGCTGTGAAGGTTCCGGAAATATATCTCATTTCCACAGAAATAAATAGCAACAGTCCAGTTATATATATATATATATATATAAACTATATATATATATATATATATATATATATATAAATATATATATATATATATATATATATATATAAACCTCCAATATGAAACGATTTTGATTTTTGGCACGCAATTTGTGGAAAATGTCAACGTTTTTTCGCGTACAATGCTTGAAGTACTTGCAGAACAATTTTGGTCAAATGATTTTACGTTGCAGAACATTGTAAAGTATTCTGCTTTGGGGCATCCAACATTGTTTGGTGCTTGTTGTCAATGGCAATTACAAGTGCATATGTGAGAGCAATAAGAATTCTCCCATGCAAAGCATGGATCTAAGCAGAAAAAAATAGCTATGAATGTGGCCATTTGTCTTGCACAGCTCCATTCTTTCCTGAAAAATGGGGCTTGTCATACTTCCTAGGGACATGTATTCAATTGTTATTGCAAATTTGTGCCAAACAATCTTTGATTTATCTGTATTATTCAGCTTGGTACAAGATGATGGGTTACTCTTGGAGGATGGTCAGTTTTGGTTTCAGTTAAAAAAAAAAAATATTTTGATTCGCTTTCTTTTATGCCATTGCAATCCTTCATGTCTACAATTATGAAAAAAAAAAAAAAAAAGAAATCCAGCAGAGATTGCTTGCCTTGATTACAGCTTTAATTAATTTATTATGTTTTCATCATTTGGTAAATGGTAATAGCAAACCAGAAATGTGGTAATAATGTTTGAAACGGGGAGTGAGAGCTAGAAACATGGAAATGAGAACAGAAAGATAAGTAAGCTCAAGTTAAATAAATGATGTAAAAAAATTAAATTGCTTAAGAGAAATGGAATTAAATTTGAAGATTTAATTTTTCCTTTCCCTTCTAATGTTCACAAAATAAATACTAAGTATGTCTGTATAATAAACTAATAAAAATTTCAGTGAAGGAACATTTGTGATTTTCCCCCCCTTCTTTTTAAGTTATCGAGTCATTCCATATAAAATCAACAAATTTTCAGAAACCTCCGTGCCGCACCATTTCAGATTTTGATGAAATTTGGTTGGTAATATGTACTAACATCATGTACTCCAAAACAGTTTGTTTTATTTCTTGAAAAAATTTTTTTCCTGAGATATAGCCCTTTCGTTGCTCCGCGGATGCGTAAAATTTGCTTTTTTTGACCTTTCTTCTGGGAGCTGTAGTGGATTTATTTATATTAGTCGAAAGATCAAATACGGCTTATTGTAAAGCTAAAAGAATGAACTTTTGTTTGTGCATAATAAAAAACTATTTAAGTTAAACCTAACTAGAAAACTTTCAAGGTCAAAGCGTGGTTAAAAAACTGCTGTTATGGTTATTTTGGGCATGAAAATAACAACGAAGGAACTTTCAGTAATAGGCTAATTTTTTTTTCTGTTGCACTTAGGTATACATACTAGAAGCAGAAGAAAAATTAAGCTACTACTGATAGTCCTTCATTATGAAAAAATTGCTTAAACTTGAGAAAAAATGAAAAATGTACTTTTTCACCCTCCAAAAAAGCCCGGTAGGTAAGGGGATAAAAATCTAAAAATGCCATGGTAAGAAGCCGTCACATTGCCTTTTAAAACAAAACAAAAACTGTCTTGTTATTCCAAGGCGTAGAGGAGATATAAGCGTTTCAAAACTGAAACATTTAGGGGGTTTTTTTTTTTAGCACAAGTTGGAGTATTATGAGTATTAAATGAATCTGCTTTGTGAAATTTGTTAATTTTTCGATATAATTAGTCACAAAACCGATTTAAATTAAATCTAATAACCACTTAAAATTATGTTCTATTTGGTATTTATAGCACAAATGGTTTTATTGTAAAGTGTAAACATTTTTTTTTTTTTAAATTTTGGATTTTAGTCAACGATAATTACCAATTGGCAATGCAAATAACGAATTAGTTTTCCAAACGACATAGAATTAAATTTGCAGATAATGTAAGTTTCTCATAAACAACTCAGCTTCTGCTTTTTCTCCCAAGTCTTTTATTTGATTTGACAATGCAGCGCTCTTAGAACGAAACCTTTGTTACAAAGGTTAAGTTGTATGATGGAGGACTCTTGGAGGTTCTATTGGAATCTTTACAAAAGAGATATGTCATAAATTACATTACCCTAAACATTCAGAATTACATTCAGTCATTGAATTCGCAGATGAAGATATAAAATTATTTTCAATTAGTGCGGTGATATAGAGAATGTTTGTACTTTTCATAGGGAAAAGTTTTTGAACAGATACTTTTATATTTATGGAAAATCTTGCTCCGACCCCTACAATATTCACTCAAAATCTATTAAAAATCCCTAAGACAAATATCAATTGAACTTTCAATGTGCAATTCTAATCTGAAATTAATTCCAGGAAAAGCGTTATGTTCAAGATGTTTGGACAAAATTAGAACCTCTAAACGAGACACAGATAGTGACATTGAAAATGAGTGCTTAGGCACTTTTGAACCGAAACCTGCTCTCGTCAAAAAAGTAAACAAAGCTTGCATAGCCCTTAACATTTCTCCAGTAAATGCACAGAAGCGTTCAGCTGAAGAAAGGGATTCAATTTTAAAGAAGAAAGATAGTAAAATAGCTAAATCTGCAGCTGAAAAACTAAGTAAAGCCTTTGGTTTGAACATTTCTGCTGACAATGAGAATTTCTCACAAAACTTGCATTGTAATTTAGGTAATGAGTATGAACAACTAATTCACAAGCTCAAAGAAAAAATAAAAGTTGTATTTTATACACAAGAAAAAGTAAATATTTTAAGTTTAGTTCCTAGTAGTTGGAGCATTGATAAAATCCAGAGGGAATTTAACGTCAGTCAGTACCTTGCTCGACAATCCAAATATTTAGTACAAAAAGACGGTATTCTGCCAGAAATTCGAAAGAATAAAACCAGGAATAAGCTTGATGAAACTCAGTCAAAACTGTACATCAATTTTACGAAAATGAGAACAGTAGAATTCTGGCCGGACAAAGAGACTGCATATCAGTCAGAAAACCTGACGGAGAAAAAGTTAATGTCCAAAAAAGGTTAATTTTATGCAACCTTAAAGAACTTTGCAGAGCTTTCAAAGAAAAATATCCCCTTATAAAGATAGGGTTTTCAAAATTTGCAGATCTGAGACCTAAATTCTGTATTCTAGCCGGAGCATCTGGAACTCATTCTGTATGGTATGCATCATCCACCAGAACGTAAAACTAATGCTCTCGGCCTTGAAATCAGACATAGACTACAAGTATCTCCTCACTTGTATGGTCTGCAACACTGATAGAGATTCTTGTATTCTTGTAAAGTGTAGTGAATGTGCAGGAACAGATAAGCTGCGGGAAATACTTGATAAAGGATAGAAAGATTTTGAAAAGAATGAAACAGAGATAAAATGTTCACAATGGGTATCTACGGACTGCTGCGAGCTGTCAACCAGTCTTCTTCCTTTTGCAGAATATTTGGAGAAGTTACATGAAATGTTAGAGAAACTTAAAGTTCATCATTTCATAAAAAAAAATAAAAAAAAAAAATAAAAAAAAAAAAACAGAATTCATGAACTTAAAGAAGAAAGATCTGCAAGAGAAAGAATGCATATATTAATGGGAGACTTTTCTGAAAATTTTTCTTTCATTATACAAGATGAAGTACAAGCATAACATTGGTCAAGCAACCAAACAACAGTTCATCCTTTTATGTTATACTTAAAAGAAAATGAGGAGTTGAAAAACCGTTGCTTTTGCGTAATTAGTGACTCATTAGAACATAGTACTGCAGCTTTTCACGCTTTCCAGAAATTAGTAATTGAAAATTTAAAGGCATACTTTCCTGATCTGAAAGAATATTTTTTTTTCTGATGGGTCAGCTGCCCAGCACAAGAACAAGAAAAATTTCATAAATTTGTGTTACCACCAACAGGATTTTGGAATGAAAGCTGAGTGGCATTTTTTCGCCACATGCCATGGAAAGGGACCATGTGACGGTATTGGTGGGGCTGTTAAAAGGATTGTGAAGAAAAGCTAGTCTTCAAAGAACATTAGAAAACCAAATTAAAAATCCGCTTGATATGTTTGAGTACTGCTCAAAAAATATCAAAAATATTGAATTTGTATTTTGCCCAAAGCAAAATATTGAAGACACTAAACATCAATTGCAGGCAAGGTTCGAACTTGCAATTCCTGTCCCACAAACAAGAACTTTGCAGTTTTGTTCCTGTCAGCTTCGGGATTCTTCATGTCCGTTTGCCATCTCTGTTAGAAGAATTCAAGGCTGTTACTGTCAACAAAAAAATTCCAGTAAAACGCTAGACACAAAACTGTAAACACGAAGTAAAAACTAAAAGCAATTTTTGTGTAAAATTATATTGTGTAAGAATATTTACTTAAACCTGAACGTCATTTATTGTACATAATTTTATTTCACTATATTTCAGTTAAATTTATCTCAAATGTGTTTCATTTGGTAACTAGCATGTTTTTTTTTTTTTTAACATTGTATCAAATAGCATGCAGACAGTCGTTTTGTATTATTTAAAAGCTTATATCTGATTTTCACCAAGAAATAAAAGGATAGTTTCTGTTTTATTTTAAAGGACAATGTAAAAACTTAGCGATGTAAAATTTTATCAAGTGGTTATTTGATTTATCTCAATTATGTTTTGTGTCTAATTCTATAGTTTTTTACTGTAGCAGTTTATTGGAAAATGTCGTCTGCTAGCTGAGGGCAATTTTTTTTTTTTTTAAATAAACAAATTTCACAAAGAGATTCATTTAACGCTCATAATATTCCAACTTGTGCAAAAAAAAAAAAAAAAAAAAAAAAAAAAACCCTAAATGTTTCAGTTTTGAAACCCTTATATCTCCTCTACGCCTTGGAATAACAAGACAGTTTTTGTTTTGTTTTAAAGGGCAATGTGACGGCTTCTTACCATAGCATTTTTAGATTTTTATCTCCTTACCTACCGGGCTTTTTTGGAGGGTGAAAAAGTACATTTTTCCTTTTTTCTCAAGTTTAAGCAATTTTTTCATAATGAAGGACTATCAGTAGTAGCTTAATTTTTCTTCTGCTTCTAGTATGTATACCTAAGTGCAACAGAAAAAAAAATCAGCCTGTTAATGAAAGTCCTTTGTTGTTATTTTCATTCCCAAAATAACCAAAACAGCAGTTTTTTAACCACGCTTTGACCTTGAAATTTTTCTAGTTAGGTTTAACTTAAATAGTTTTTAATTATGCACAAACAAAAGTTCATTCTTTTAGCTTTACAATAAGCCGTATTTGATCTTTCGACTAATATAAATAAATCCACTACAGCTCCCAGAAGAAAGGTCAAAAAAGGCAAATTTTACGCATCCGTGGAACAAACAAAGGGCTATATCTCAGAGAAAAATTTTTTTCAAGAAATAAAACAAGGTGTTTTGGAGTACATGATGTTGGTACATATTACCAACCAAATTTCATCAAAATCAAAAATGGTGCGGCACGGCCCATTTGTTGATTTTATATGGAATGACCCTATCATGTCGCTTGACATCAAAACCATGTTTTCAAGATGCTGTGGTATTGATATTTTCAAATTTCTAGTGTAATTAAGGCAAATTATAGCATTTGAAAACAAATACAAGTATTTATTTTAAATTGTAATCCTAAAGCTATTTATATAAATCATTGAGAAATTTGAAGTATAATAATGAACTTTTTAATAGCGCATTATAAATACTCTGAAAATTTTGAATAAAAATGTCAAATTTTCTGAGTTGAAATCAAAGTTAACTAGTCTGCTTGTAAGGACAAGTAGTCATATTTTGCCAACAGTTCATTGAATGTGAAGGTACCATTTAGTGGGGGGGGGAGAAAGAAAAAGAAAAAAAAAAACTTGTGTACAATGCTAATGATATTTACCTCTCGGAAAATTCTTATGCAAGATAAGGTGTTGAATTTCTTTTTGTAATGCCTTAATTTTCAAATATAGTTAAAATACAGAAATGAAATAAAACTCTTAAATTGTTAAGTTTGCTTTTAAAGCTTTTCAATTCTTAAAATAAACCTTCAAATAACCAAGTTAGCAGTTTGGAACATGCCAAGGTAATGAGTGTCGTTTACAAATTATTATATTTCAAAAATATTGAATTTTTCTTTCTCTCCCACATTGTAACTAGCACACTCATGTGCAGGGTAGCACATGAAAAGAAAGACATGTAAAAAATTTTAGGTATGCATAATTGATTTGCTTAGTTAGCGTTTTTAAGCCCAGGTCATGAAATTGACCGTTTATCCTAGAATGACCCTGATCATTACATTTTTCTTTTTCTATGGAGCTTTTCTTTAGTACTGTTGATTTTTACTTTTAATGTGAAAATATTTGCTTGTTTTATTTGTAAATCATACATTGATACTATTTATACTTAAAGTGGGCTTTTCAAATGTAAATGTGCATAAATTCAGAAACTTTTTTTCGAGGTTCTCTGTCATTAAAAACCCCTTACGGCCGTTACGTTCAAGTACTTTCTTTCCATTCAAAGTCCTTAACCTTTTAAACGCCGCTCTATGTTCCAAGTGTAAAATATTGAATTGTTTCATGAAAACAGGACTCTTGAGCATCCTTTTACTCAAATGCAAGAAGAAATTTTCAAAAATTTTTTTTTTATCTAATGTTTTCAATACAATTCTATTTTGCATGAGTCACAGATGTGAGAGCAAATGAATTTTTGTACCCACCGTCGCTAAAATGAATCATGTTTGTTTAAGACAATTTTAATTCAATTAAGCAAAATTGTGCGTGCGTTTTTTTTAAACATGGAATTCTATATACAATTTCAAAGAACTTACGAGATATCATTAGAAGTATACCTTGAACCCAAAATATCCATTCTCTGATTATTTTAAGAATTTAATCACAAAACAGTATGAAAAAGCAATTACAAAATTTAGATTTTAACTTATGTGCTTCGAAAAATGCATCTCTCTTTTTAATTGCTAAAACTAGGTAATAATAAATTTAAACATTCTTTTTTCAATGTCATCAATCTACCTGTAGTCCTTGGTATTGGTACCTCATCGTTTCAATGCTAACACTAACAACGAAAAGTCCCGTCGACTCCATGTCTCGAAACAATCATTACAAAAATTGTGCAACACTCTGCCTCCCCTTTGTTTCACTATTTACAGAAGAAAAAAAACTTATTTTACTAAACAAAGTCAAAGAAAAAAGACTGCTCTAATGCATCACGTTTGTCGGGGAGAGAGAGAAATGGTCAGTCTCATATGCTTGATTCATTTAAGCGGCGTGTTTGATTCAAATATGTTAAATGTTAAAACTGAATTTCGTTTCTTTTTTGAGGAATTGATTCATTAAAGTGGCCGATTCAATTACCCGTCGCTCACTCTAATGACATTATCCATAACTTACAGTTCATGTGTGTGTATATTATATGTATACACATGTATCAAGTTTGAATTTGACCTAATCTGCCAAATGAAAGGGGTGTTAGAAGAGCCCAAGTGGAGCATAGAACTATTCATTATCCTCTGCAATTTGTAACCATAACCGAGTGGATAGAAAAAAAATGAGCCCAAAAAAGAAAAATTTCTGAGATGAGGAGTGATTTCTGAAATTTTTGGAAAATCTCCACACAAAATGGAAAAATATAGGAATGTTTTTCCATGGACACATATTTGGAAAAACAGACAAAATACTATAAAATAACACTTATTTCATCAAGATAGTTACATTTTTTCAACAAGCTACAAGCTTTGAAACATTTGAAGTACTCAAAGTTGAATTGGTACCAAAATCTGTACAGGGCATTTTCAAAAACAATCGTTTGAGTTACAATCGGTCATTTAAACTCCATGTAAGATTATATGTGACAAAATTAAAAGCTTTAAAAATCTTTACAGCAGTACACTTAAAGTTAACATGTTATACTATTAAAATTACAAAGTAAATTCATTAAAAGAAAAAGAATTAATTGAAAACAAGTTAAAAATTGTAATTAAAGCGATTTACTAAACAATTGTTTTTTTTTTTTTTTTTTTAACACAATCACTTAATATAGTACATCTACTTATGTAGCTTTAAATATTTAAATAATAGTTAGACCACCTAACTTGCTGCTGAGTGTGGTGGAGGGAAAAACCAAAAATCGTAAAACTGTAAAACTTGAAAAAATAGCCAAGCGCCATTTAAGCATGTTTTACTTCACTTATGAAATGTTTTAGTCTTCTAATAAAATTTTCACCTTCAACTTTTATGACTTAGCTATGATCAATTCGGAAATCACATTGTTATGAAAAAAGTAAATGCACGAAATTGTTACATTAAAATCACCCTTGTGACGAAGTTAGTTGTCAATCAAAGTATTATAAATTACTGTCACAGAGGAAGATTATGTAGTCTTGGACCAAAAACGA
Source organism: Uloborus diversus (assembly GCF_026930045.1). Classification (NCBI taxonomy): domain Eukaryota; kingdom Metazoa; phylum Arthropoda; class Arachnida; order Araneae; family Uloboridae; genus Uloborus; species Uloborus diversus. The sequence continues at coordinate 99,991,448 of NC_072732.1, forward strand.
AGGAGTTTTGAAGGAGTTAAAACCAAAATGAAGGAATTTTGAAGGAGCGTACGAACCTTGTGCAGAGGAGAAAGAAGAAAAAAAATCGATCAAAGGTTTTTGCATTTTTGAGTAGCATTTAACGTCCGACAAAAAAAAATATATATAGGAGTTAGTGAGAAAATATAGGAAATATAGGAGAATATCTGACAAATTGTGAAAATATAGGAAATACAGGAGATATAGGAGGACTATGAGCCCTGCAATTACATGAAATCCAAGAGTCAGAGTCAATCATTTTTTTCTCTGTGTCTAAATTTTTCCCAAAGCTACGGAGTTTTGAAGTCGGAGTCCCACTAAGTTTCGGGTACAGGAGTCGGAGTCGACTGCTCTAAAATTTAAGGTGTTGGAAGATGGTCAACAAGAGCTGTTTCAAACAAAATTTGTTTGAACTAAATTTGCAATTTAGTTCAGGATCAAGATTGACTTTCAGTTTCCCCATAGGTGCTTATGTTGAGGATTTTAACTGTTCAAAATTGAACAAAAAATAGTTCAAATAAAAAAAGGAAATATGGGAATGGGGTGTCCTTGCCGAGATCTGTCGACCAAAAAAAAAAAAAATCTTTTGAATTGGACTATTCACCCAAACGTTATTTGAGGGTGAATTTTTTTTGTTTGTTTTTCAGGATTTTTAAAGATGCATTAAATTTTACTTTATGCTTCTTTGTATGACTTTTACTGGTAAAGTAGGCCAAAAAGAAATGGATGATTGAGGGACGCTCTGGAAAGTCTCACGTGACCAAGGAAAGGAATTTATTGCTAACAGATTGAAGCCTAAGCAGGGTACTTGAGAAGAGCTGTAAACATCTTCATTTCCACATACAAAGCGATTTTTCAATATCACTCCCACCCTAAAACTGGAGACGAAGGGGAGGGAGGGGACAGAAAGGGGAACATTGAAAGGTCAAAATGTCGCCCATCTGCTTTTAGATGCATAAATAGAAGTTGTTTTCAATTCTTAGGCTTTCAATAATCAGATAAGAGAACTTACGCAGCGGCGTAAATTCCCCACTTTTCAATAGTGGATTACGCCAATGTTCCCTATCGGGGAAAAAGAAGTTTGTTCGCTTATAAGATCGACATTTTTGTTGCAAATTATTATTGGTCATTTTTGGTCATCAAAAAGGATTCCTATTTATTGTTACTCTAAAATATCAAAACAATTAAGCATTTCTCAAAAAATATATAAATTTTTTAATCTGTTTCCGTGAAAATCGGTAAAAAAGTACATTTTTGCGAATTTTTGGAGAAAAAAATCAGTATACTAGTTTTTTTTTCAAAAAATCATGTCTATTTTTGGCAATAAATAGAAAAAAAATTAAATCCCCCCTAGCTAAACTTTATTTTTTACGATTTTTTCAAATTGATGTTCCCGTTTGGGAGCATTGGCACTTAAAAGGTTTTAATTTCTGCAGTTGACCACACATGTTGTAGGGGGTCTAAAACAATCTTTTGAGTTTATTGTTTGAACTTGTTTTCAGTTTCTCTTCTTGCTTTTAATCTATCAGATTTGCACAATTTCTAATGCCACTGTGTATAGTTATGGTTGCTGGCAAAACAGTCGCATTCATTTGATTTGTAATTAACTGACTTTAAGTTTTACAAAATCAACAGAATTTTTTTTCCTTGAAAAAGTGCTGTAACTTCATCTAATAGCAATTTTATTTTTATACAGTAAAATCCCGTTGTGAGGAACTTCAAGGGAGCAAAAGTTTTGTTTGTTGTTTTGGGTTTTTCACTGTCATGAAGTTCGTCATTTTGTAGAAATTAAATCTTTAGAATGAAAATTTATTTTGTTAAAACGGATATTTTGTTGCATTGGTACTCGTTGTAACGAAATTTCTAGGGATGAAAATCTTCCGCGGATCCGCGATTTTCTGCCTTTTGTATTTTGTTTATTTCCCGGCCGCCAAGCATTTTCAAGCGATCGATTGCTATCGCGTTCTTCCCGTCAGGATTTTTGCTGACTCACGTGTTCTTTCTAAGGTTGAAAGAAGAAAGGAACTTCGTTTCGTGGGTGGGGAGGGAAAAAGGCTCAAGAATGATGTAGAAAGCGTCAGCGTTTATGCATTTTGAAATGGATTGCATCCACTTCCATAACCACACTCTCATTTTTATCTACTATGCCATCCTATCACTTAAACCTTTATAATTTTTGCAGACTATTATTTTCAAACCTTCTTGTATACATATTTTAGTTTTTGCTGAAGACTTGTATGCTCATTGTTTTGCCACGCCCATTTCACAGCCACTTTCTAGCGATCACACAAATACCCCCTCACTTTCCTTCTGTCCCGACCTTCCCATCAGGATTCTTGCTGAGGGACACATTTTTTATTGAGTAGAAAGAAGTAAGGAACTTTTTGCTGTTGGTGAAGAGGGTGGAACAGGAGTGGAGGAGGAAATGCTGGAGAGTGACAGTGCATGCAATCGTTAGATGTAGCTTTTGAAATCCGATTGCATCCGCTTCTGTAACACTATCTCATTTTTATCTGCTATGCCATTCTACTGCTTAGACAATAATACCTTTTTGTAGACTAATATTTTCAACCCTTCTTACACTTGATTTGTTTTTGTTTTTTTAATAAAGACTTCACGCCTATTCAAAAATGTTTATCCTATTCCATCCGAGTTAATTTAAGCCAACATCATTCTTCAATTCTAGTTTTAATGCTTATCAGACTTACCAAAGATATAGATAGCTCTTGGAGATCTTAATAAATTTAAATTTATTTTAATTACACTGTGTTATTTTATTATGACAGACATGTAAATATAGGAAATTAAAGGTGCTTATATTCTCAAATCATGACATAGTGTTTAAAACTTTTTTATCAATTTGAAAATAATAATTTTTATGCTAGGGATTAAAATGACCATCAGATGTCATTTTGTAATTATGGTGTCCAATGATTCAGCTTGTATAAAGTGTTTAATTACAGTCGAATCTCCGTATAGCGAACACTCTATTTAGCGAAGTTCTCTATATAACGAAGCATGTTTGGTGACACTGAAAGTTTCAATAAAAAAGCATGCAAATCTGTCTCTCTTTAACGAATATCAAATGGCCAAATTTCTCTATTGCGAAGTTTTTATGTGGGAGAAAGACGATGTTTCCGAAAATAGAAGTCTTTCTTCTGGTGCTTTTGTCGAGGATTACTCATACTACAACTTTCTTATCTTGTCTTTCAACATTCCTTTCTTTTTGTCACTTGTGTCGATGGAAGGAGAGAGACTTGAAAGGAGGAGGGAAGAATTCCCAGAGGGGGTGAGGTTTCTTGAAAATGTGTTGACCGGATGTGGTGTGATGAATTCTCACTCTTGAACTGACGTGCACATTTCGCTCATTTTCATCTTGCTCTGCAACGTGCTGCGTTGCTCAAAATGTCGGAAGAGAAAGTGTTTAACCATAAAAGAAAAAATTTCACTTCTCAATGATGTGGAAAGTGGCATCAAGAAGAAAGATGTAGCCGCAAAATATGGCATTCCTGCTAACAGTGTATCCACTATACTAAAAAATAAGGATTCCATTTTAAGTAAAGCTGGTGAAGTAGGGAATTCCAATGCAAAACGAGTACGATTGTGCGTGTATGACGACGTCGATCAAGCAGTTTTAAAATGGATTCATTCCGTGCGGGATCAGAAGTTACCTTTGTCAGGTTAGCTAATTAAAGAAAAGGCATTGCAGTTTGCCAACGCATTAGGCTACTCGGAATTCCAAGCAAGTGTTGGATGGTTGGACAAATTTAAAAAACGTCACATGTTGGTGCACAAAGTAGTTTCAGGAGAAAGTGTTGATGTGTTGGATGAAAGTTGTGAGCAGTGGAAAAATGAAGTGTTAAAACCGGTATTAAAAGAGTACCAGCCAAAAGACGTGTTTAATTGCGATCAAATGGGACTCTTTTTCAAATGTCTCCCTGATAAAACTCTTACTTTTAAAGGAGACAAGTGTTTTGGTGGAAAACGTAGCAAAGACAGAATTACAGTATTGGTTACTTCAAATATGACAGGGGAAGAAAAGCTGAAGTTGCTAGTTATTGGGAAGAGTAAAAACCCTAGATGTTTCAAAGGCATCAAATCCTTAGAAGTGAACTATCAGAACAGTAGAAAAGCTTGGATGACAGGCGAAATTTTTGAGAAGTGGTTATTGGACTTGGGCAAAAAGTTTGGGAAAGAAAAAAGAAAGATTGCATTATTTGTAGACAATTGCCCATCACATCCACCTGAAGTGAAATCCAAAGTGAAGAACATAAGACTTATCTTTCTTCCTCCAAACACTACCTCGAAATTGCAACCGATGGATCAGGGGATAATTAAAAATTTAAAAGTCTACTACCGAAAGCGAATTTTGCGAAAAATGATTGCCTGTGTTGAAGAAAACCAACAGTTTTCTAAAACATATGTAGACTTGAGGACTTGCATTTCAGAATTGTCTAAAGCTTGGCAATCTGATGTGAAAGTCACAACAATTTCCAATTCATTTAGAAAAGCTGGATTTGCGAAGGAATTTTCATCAGGAGAACAAGAACAGGAGTCTCACGTGGACAGTGAGCCAGATGTTACAGAAATTTGGGACGGTTACCGTGAGAAGAATAGTTTTACAGATGATGTCAGTTTAGAAGATTTTTTCACAATTGATGATGGTTTGTCAACTACTGGTCATTTGACGGAAGAAGAAATTCTGGACTCAAATGTAATGAGTAATGATGACAATGATGAGGAGTAAGATCAAGATACGGAAATATACTACCCATCGAAACCATCCACATATGAGATCAGAAAAGCTTTTGACACCATTCGTTGCGGATTGCAATACCAAGAAGATGTTCCAGAAGAAGTGTTTAAATCACTTCACTCTTGTGAAGAATTTTACGAAAAATGTGTTTCAAAAGTGCAGCAAAAAATCACGGACTATTTTCAGTGCAAAACTACTGTTGTTGACTAAATTTAGGTATGATTTCTTTAACCTATTTATGTAAAAATTTACTAAAATTCACCAATTGTGCAACAGATGCAAGTGGCATTCCTAATTAAATTTTAGTTAATTCATTTAGTTTCATTTTTTAAGTTGTTACTTATGTTAAATTAACTTCAAAATACTCAATATTTTTCGTGTTTTCATGTATATAACCTTAAAAAAAAATAGGATTTAACTTCATGTACATGAAAAATTAACCATAAAAATTTACTACTTTCTATATAGCGAAGTTTCTATATAACGAACCTTTTTAAAGGTCCGTTGCGACTTCGTTATATGGAGACTCGACTGTATATGGAAGTTTTATAGCATTAGATGTCACATTATAAAGTTTTAATTTCACCTGATTCGTGGGCTATGGGAAATTGAAAGTGGTAAATGGAATTGATATATCTATTAAAATCTTAAATAAATGCAAGCTTATTTTATTAATTCATTTGTTTGCATTTCTACTAGTAAAAAAACAAAAACAACATTTATCTATTAATATTTAAAAGACAGTATAGTATCAATATAATTTCGTGTAATGTAAAATATATGCATATATTCAAATTTAAAGTCTCGCGATTTTTCCTCTTTTTTGACACTTACAGTCATTTTACTGCACAGTCGAATCCCGACTTACGCGAGGGATGTGTTCCAAGACACCTCGGGTAAGTCGAAAGTTCACGTTGTGAAGAAGGGTGTGTAAAAACTTTTATAAATATACCCAATTATTTTAAACACTTCTAAACGCCACCTAAAACTGTTAAAAATCATTTCTCAACTATGCATTACTGTTCCTTACGTAAAAAGCTGAATTTTTATTTGTATTTTTAAAAAAAAACCGTTTTATTCAACGCAAAATACTGCTACAATACACGAAATCAATGATTAATGGGAAAAAAAGATATAAAATGAACCAGTATGGTACGCAGTGAGTATTGTATTTAATAAGAAAAACAAATGACTATAGTTGTAATGTATATAGTAGATCCAGTAATGATATTTTTAACTTAATAAAGTGAAGATCATGATGATTTATGCTGCTTGATCCAACTGTTATTCTTATATATTTTTAAATAAACTAAGGGGCTTTGCTTCCTGCTCGTTTACGCTCACCAACTCCCGAAGATTGCTTCACAATCTTAATTGATTCGCAAATATTTAAATCGTCAGTTAAAAACAAAAAGATTAAAAACGCATTATGAGCTCCCTTTGGATCAAAAAAGCACCCCTTCCAATGAATTCAAAATAACTTGTACCAACTTGCAGAGCCGTAAGGGATAAGGGGCTCCTGAGCATTGCAAAACTGCAGTTATGTATATTCATGGTCCCAGTAATATAATTATGCTCTTTAGTTCCGGGCTTGAATTGAGTTGCTTTTCCGTTAAAATCGAAAAGCTTAAAGTTTGTGAATAAGGGAAAGAAGAAACATGCTAATCGAAAAGACGTAACTATGGCAATGCCAAATAAAACATCAATAATTTTAATGGAGATGAAAATAATTCGATCTTGATTTTTAACGACTTTCCTTTCCTTAACGACTTTTTTCCCTTTGGAGATAGCTCAGTTTTTCGACCATTGGTTGAGTTAGATCTGGAGTAAAAAAAGCCGCTATTTTCAGTGGTGTCAAAAAGAAAACTGTAGGACTGTTCCTTCGATTTTTACTGATAGATTTAATGAAGAAAATAGTGCCTAAACTTTAGCTAAGCCTAAAAAAGTTCAAGCTCTAAAAATCAAATAACTCCCGCCTTATTTAAGTTGGAGCTTTGAAACAAATTGCGTAGAACGCAGAAAATTCTACCCTTTCCAACAATATATAATATTAATATGTGCAAGTAATTTTTCACCCCTTTAATACGCAATAATAAGCAATTTAGGCGAAATTTGAGCCTTAAAAATTAATTACAAAAAAACTAATTTGAATTTTAAAAAATAGAATCCCAGGTGCGACCCCCCCCCCCCCCCCCCCCGCTGTGGCTCGGAGTAATTTCGTACAAAATTTCAAGGCTGTAGGTGCTATGGGGTCTCCTGGATGCACGTCCGCCACAGACTTCCTTCCAAAATTTCTTTGAAACCTTACTTTTATTTACTATAAAGAGACAACACAGTTGCTTCACTTTTTTTTTTAATAACGTTTCCATCTATGGTAACACACCTCTTCCTGGTTTCTTAAATTTACAATATAGGAGCAGCTTCCATTTTTATAATTTTTGTATTTTCCTTAGATACTGCTCAGTAAACTTTTACGGATTTCCTTTTCTTGATTTTTAATTGTACATATTGGAAAATTCACTCATACCTAATTGTAGTGCTAACTTAAACGCATTTTATAGTTGTTCATACACATAACCTTTAGCTTTTCTTTATTGTCAGAATTAAAGGAAAGCTAAAGCTTTCATCTTCACAAACTTTAGACAAAACGGTGCTCTTAGTTGTCATTACAGTTCATCAACATTCACATTTAGAATGAAAAAAATAAACAGAAAATGAGGAGTATTTGTATAAGCGATGTTCAGACTAGCACAATGTGGGAACTTCTGCTCTCAGTGATGCTAAAGGGATGAAGGTCCCTTCACGGTAAAAAAATTTTTAGTAGAAAATAACCAAGCCATACTAACACACCGCAATTCCTATCTGAAAATTTTCATGTTGCGGGCGAGGAATTTGCGTTATAGCCATTTTGTGTAAGTCAGATCGCGTTGTATCGGGAGTCGACTGTATTTGAAATGTGTTTGGTCTCAGTGCCACATTTTGGGTTAGCAAATATCAATCATATTTTAAATTGATATTGCTAAGTGAACCTCGTGACACTTTTTTGAAATATTTCTTATATTTTTATATGCAATCATTCAATCTTGAAATAGTTTTTGTTCTTTTTTTTTCTTCTCACAAATGAAAATGTGAAAGTTGTTAATGTAAAAGAAAGGAACAAGTTTAAAAGCAATCGCAAAAATTCATAAAATGTTTATTCATAGTGATTTGTATTAAAATCCAGCTCATGCATTTCTTAGTAAAAACTTTTTGAAATCAAAATTTATTGTAAAAAAATTCACTCCAAGTAAAAAGTACTTCAACTTTTATGATATTTTTGTTCTTTCATTTTATTTTTATAGATCTTTGCATTTCATCTTTGCATTATGAAACAATGACTGTTAAAAACACTGATGACTGTGTTAGAAAAATTAGAGATGTTTTAAATGAAGCAGGCAGCAAACAGTGTGGATATATTAGTAAAAATCACGATATTGTTAAAAGTAAGTCCCCCTTCCTTATTGGTGTGGATCAGTGTTACAAAAAATGTTTGCTAAAATCTCTGTTTTGTATCTTAAACGTGTAGTCTGACAATCTATGTTTTTTATGTCCAATTGAATTTTCTTTTAAGCTAATTTATGTTAGTTTTTACATGAAAAATAAATATCCTGTTCATCAATTTTTCAATTGTAATTTCTCTGCTTATACACGATGTTTTAAAATTCCTATACATTTTACGCATGATGCTAGTTTGGTGCATGTTTGCTGTATTTATATTCATTTATATCCTAGTAACATTATTGAGGCAAGGATAAGCAAAGGGATGTAAGTGATAAAATGAAAGTCTTGGGTAAAATGTGCAAAATCTGATGCATAGGTGGACTTTCACTGAATTTTTGAAACATATTTTACATCGGCACCTTTCAAAGATACGAAGACCATTTCTTGTCTCAAAATAGGTGAGTTTCTCCTACTATTTGTTTTTGTTAGTACATTCTTGATTATTCGTTGGCTGCTTATCTGCAGCCTTTCACATTTTCAAAAAAAAAAAAAAAAAAAAATCGCCTCTGATTAACTGAATGTAGATAAATGTACCTATTTTAAATTATTTAGTGAAAAAACTATTTTTGGACTAGCATATTTCTTTCAGATTTACTGATATTTAAATACAAGGGGCGTTTTTAAAGTAAGGTCCGTCTTGAAATTAAAAAAGAACGAGAACAGATAAAGCGAAGACATTTATTGCAAAAAGATCTACCACCCTTTCGCTACATTTGGACACTGCTCCCGTGATTTTCCAAGCATTTGTCATAGCGTGGTACAGGTTTTTGTATACTTATTCGTAGAAAACTGCCGCCTGTGTAATCAGCCATGGGGTAACATGTTCTCTGAGCTAATTATTGCTGTTGTACCACAGATCACCTAGGAAAGACTTTAGATGCCGAAGCAAATGAAAGTTGCTGTGAGCGAGGTGGGGGCAGACCAGAGGATGTTCAAGAACGTCCCAGCCAAAGCCTGTAAGAGTTCTCATGGTCGTCTACACAGGCGGCAAATTTGTACGAATAGGTATACAAAAACCTGTACCACGCTATGACAAATGCTTGGAAAATTACTGGAGCAATGTCAAAATATAGCGCAAGGGTGATAGATTTTTGTGCAATAAATGTCTTTGCTCTATCTATACTCGTTCTTTTTTTTATTTCTAAACGAACCTTACTTTAAAAACAAGCCTTGTATACACTGCTTGCGCATGTTAACAAGTGACCAGGAAAATTTTTGTCAAAAAATTTCCCTCCCATCCCCTATATGTTTTTGGTCTAACACAGCTTGATCTGTTTTTGTTAACCTGTTTGCTTGCGTATGTGTGTAATTAGTTAGTTAGCAATAATAAGCAATCCTTACTTAACTTTTACATACATCGTTGTTGTTTTTTAGCTTTAGTTTTAATATATGTGAGTGTTATTGATTTTTTAAAAAAAACCATTGCACTTTTTTTCCTCCCAAATTTTGGGGATCAACCACCGAATTCTTATTTAACGTTGCCATGGGTGCAAGACCTTCCATCTCAGGACGGATTTCCGTCTTGCACAAAATTTCTGAGACGGAGATCGGGACGGAAAGAAATTTGGCGACTTTCAGTTTTTACTTAAAAAAGGAAAATTGAGTGTTTGAAAAATATGCTTTTATATTACTGGGCCGGTCCATAACCACGACTTTACATCGACATTTTCTCGATTTTCCGACATGGGCTTGTTTTGTTTGTAACGTGCATTTGAAGGAGTGGCTTTTAGACTTGCGCCGTTTGACTTTTTCTAGGTAATATAGTTCTGTTATTTCCAACTCACTGCATTGCAGACTGCAGAGTTGCTCGTTATTTTCCTGAATTTTTGAAATTATGGTCTTTAATTGAAAATTTATCCTTTTTCTTGATATTTTTGAAAATCCTTTCGTTTTTTTTTTCATTTGTGGAATTTTTTTTTTTTTTTGCAAACTTGAAACGCATAAGTGAAAATTATGTGCTCTCTTAAAATGTCTTACAGTTGAATCTGAATCACTGATTGAGAGTGATTGCTAACCAGATGAAATATTTACGCTGTCATGATGCGCGCGTTTAATTTTGAAGAGTTATTCCAAAACGAAAAAGATAACGATTCTAGGCCGTGGAAGTGGAAGCATCGCAGCCGCACAAAATCTCAGATCAACGACTGCCTTGAATGCCAAAGAACAAAATTTAAAAGACTTACCCCATGTTGCGTGTATGTAGACGATAGGAAAAACACATTGATTACCGTACGTTCTTTATTTCATGTTAAACTTCAGAGCAGACAAGATGACAGGAATTTTGCATGGTGATCACCAGAAAAAAACATTATTCACTTGATAAAAAAACGCAAATGCGCGGAACACATACTTAAAAGAGTTCAAAAAAAAAAAACGTGGAGCTGGAGCTTGCAAAGTTTGTTAAAGATCAGAATACAGGGAGTTCATTCAGATGGTGGTGAAACTATCAAATTAAAAAGGGGGCAGGACGTGCAGTTCACTTTGAAGATGACTGCACGGTGGGGTGTAATTCAGGGATGCATCATAATCAAGGATGTCAGTTGCAGGCCACGCCATGTTGAATAAAATGGCGCACAAGTTGGTAATCTCCATGGTGACAATGTTGAGATCATCACACAATTAAAAATGGATCAGGGTAATTGCGGCTCCGTATCATCACCACCAGCTATGTAGATCATCAAAAAAGTTCGTTAATGAAGGGCTCGATTCCGGTACATTCTGCGTGCCGCCATCGGACGCCATCATACACGCAGGTGATGCATTTCCTATGCAATCATCACTAGTTGCAGTGAAGCTTAACTATCTTGGTTAAATACATTTAAAAATAAAAATAAAAGAATTTTCACCTCATTTTGAGGTCTTCAAACACCTGGCAAAGAGCCACGGCCGTCAACGGACGCCGTGCACAATTCCTTCATTTTCGCCATCATTGGAGAGAAACGGAGCCGCGAAAGCACGACTGATCGGACTGGGAGCAGCAAGCAGAGTGAAGTGGGGTGGAAAAAAATGAATCGGCAAATGAGCGATCAGATCCGGGTACGCGGCGATGCGCGGGAACCAATGAGTGCATTTGGCGCCCAAACAACGAAGGGAAGGGGACGCTATACCATTTTAATGACTGACAAGAAGTTGAAAAAAATCGGATCAACGACTGAAAAATTGTCAAAAAGCTAGACGATGGGAAAAATGAATAAGTCACATATTTGATATCATAAAGTGCGCGAAATTTAAAGGGGAACGCAGGGAAAACGTGGAATGCACAAGAAAATAAAAAAAACAACTAAATGGGGAAAAAAAACTATTAAAATGACCGAAAACATGGGAAAAAAATAAATGGGTAAAAAAATGTGATATGCATTATCACATACGCCATAGCAAAGGGCGTCCACATACCAGGTAAAACAGAAACTATCAGGGATTTTGAAGATTTTAATGAAAATGAGAATTTTAGAAAGAATCTGAGGGAAATCTCAAGCTGGTTTGAACCACCGATGAGCAACCATTTCTGCATTTTTAACATGACTTGGGGAATCACTAAATTCTAATGTCATTCAATCTAACACTTGCTAAAATGGAAATATGGGGGGGGGGGGAGAGAGAGAGAGGGGAAATGAAAAAAAATAACAGCAGCACGAGTCTGCGAAAAAACGCTGTTGCAAAGATAGTAAGTCCGCAAGTTAACCCAAGATATTGAGGTCTTAAAACTTTTATATCTCATACAAGCTAGGAGAGGGGCTACTTTCTCTCCCGGAAGTTTCTCCATGCTGAAGTGTGCTATTTTGGCTATTTTTGAGTGAGTTAAGAGTTAGGAAATTCAGGGGGTTTTCTCGAAACACATTTTTGAAATTGTAGTCTTAAAACTTTGGGTTGTCTTTGGCGATATGAAGAGGGGAGTTGCTCTTTCAATAGAAAAGTTAATCTTAAACTCAAACTTACCCTGCCTTTAGTAAACACAATGAGAGGGAGGGGGAAGAATATTCCGCCACCCAGCCCAAAATATTTCTTTTTCTGAAATTTTAAAAGCTTTGTTTTGGGCTATCTTTGATGACTTAAGGGGGAAGGGGGGAAGGGTGTAGGAAGCTTCTTTCAAAAAGTTTCCGAAATTAAAGTATTAAAACTTTTAGGCAGTCATAAGTCATGTTTATAGGTAAGGGGGGGTACTATTACTAGAAAAAAATTTAGAAACTGAAGGCCTAAAAAATTCAAATTTAGGACAGTGGTGAACTCAGAGGAAGGGTTTTGGAAGTTCTCTTTCGAAAATTTTTTGATACTGAAATATTTAAAACGCTACTTTACGTTATACTAGCTGCGTTGCCCAGCTTTGCCCGATCAACCTTGAAAAAAACCATGGCGTCAAGTGAAGTATCTTCAATAACCAGGATTAAATGAAAGAAAAAAAAACAATCATGCAAAATTTTCTCACCAAACAATGACAACAGATACTAAAATACTTTTAAGAAATTAAAATAAAATGAGAAAGATGGATTTAAAAGGCATAACAATGGGAACGCAAAATAAAATAGGCTTAAGAATTGAAAATGAGAAAGACAGGCCGAGGACTGCTGATGGCCTTTGAAAAAAGTGAGAAAGGTGACAAATTTGAAAACAAAGGTGACTAAAAGGTGATAAAAAAGTAACTAAAAGGTGACCAAAAGTAATTTGTTAAGAACTCAAAAAACAGAAAAGGATTATTCCTTTTTACTGACTTTTACCAAAATAGCCTATATGCTTTTTGTTAAGATTTCTACAGTTTCATTTTCAATAGATGTTTTAATTTTTTCCATTTTCTTAGTTTCTTCTTCACAATCCTTTCTTTTTTGTTCTTCTTTTTGCTTCTGTTTCAATTCCAAATCCTTTTTCCTTTTACATTCCTCCATGTATGTTGTGTTTTTTGCGTGTGCTTGTTGTGCATATTTAATCATTTCTGAACCAATTGGTAAAGAAAGCAAATGAGGATATTCTTTTACAGCGTCTTTAACTATGAGTATGCTGTTTAAAAATCTTTCAGACCTTGCTGTCTTATTTTCACCAAAAAGGTGCTTGTAAACGGAAAATAGTCTTTTAATGTCAGCATTACCATGTGATAATGCAAGTGAAGCTTTTTTCACCTTAGAAACATTAGGAAACTTTAGATCATTGTAAGTTGAGTCCTTTTTTGAAATGTGCTGCTGCCAGTAGATATCAATGGTTTTGTTTTCGGATGCTTCATCATCTTTTCCCAGCTGCATAAGTTTCCATTCATCTTGCAATCTATCGAGTGGAACATTAAAAGGCATGATTTTGGCAACCTTTATCAAATCCTTACAGCTTCTAGATTTACTTCTCTCTTTTGAATTCAAAAATTTAAAACTTTTCAGTAACCCGTTTGATATACAACTTTGTTTCTATTACATACTTGCATGCAGTCACACAATGCTTTTTAACAGCTCTTAAAAACGTAACCTTTTCATTTTCTTTCAGTTTTGACAGTTCATCTGTCACCTCTCCACTAACGAGATCTTCAAAAGGTAGTCTGTTACCAACTGCAAACAGTTCATTTGTGTCTACGTTTGAAAAATCAACTTTCTTTATGACAGAGGCTTTTGAAACCCGAGCCATAAAAGTCTGAACAATGGTCTCTATTTCTTGGTACAATTTATGTATCATAGGCGCTTGGCATTGAAAGCGTTTCGTGAACTGCATAAACAAATCAGCAGATGAAAAGATAAAATGCAGCTCAGCTTTTATAGAAGATCTTTTTAAAACATTTGCAACAGCTTTATATGACCTGCATTGCATAGCTGAATTCTTTTTTAAAGGCACATGTTTAAAAAAATAATACTGAAGAGCATCCCACTGTTCCAGTAGTCTGTTTGCTGCAGGTCCAAGGGTAAGCCAATGGGTAGTTGTGTGTTTCAGGAATTTGTGATGAGGTGTATTTAGTTGAGCTTGCACTTCTTCGAAGTCCTCATAACGGGAAGGCCAACCATCAAAATAGCTATAAGTACTAAGAAGAAGTTCAGATGCTTCTTCGCCTAAATACTGCAATGCTTTGACATATGCATTATGAATTGTATGAATACTGCAAGTACCAATATTTATTAGGCTTTTTTCTCGTGTCTCAAGGATAATAGTGTCAAACAACCTAAAAACCTTTTTATTAACATAAGGACCATCCAAAGGAAAGCATGGGACATTTATTCATGGATAATTACTCTCGGTAAGTGCTTCACATAGCTTCTCAATTGAAATTTCACCAACTATTTTGCCCAAGAAGAAAGTTTTGAGGTGCCTTCTTGTGATGCAACATTGGCTTTCAGACCAGTATTTTATTAAATTAACAAAAACAACGTTAAAAAAAGCACAAATTTGCCAATTACAGCAGACACGTGTTTCAGCATTACAGGGAACGCCTTTTTCAATGCAAAAGGTATCCGACAAAAGTCGGATGTCTTTTCATCCATAAGCTCAATACCTTTTGCATTGAAAAAGGCGTTCCCTGTAATGCTGAAACACGTGTCTGCTGTAATTGGCAACTTTGTTCTTTTTTTAACGTTGTTTTTCTTACTTTACTGTTCAGCACAAAGGTATTTAATTATTACAATATTTTATTGTTTGTTGCAGTTCTTTTTACTTTCTTCTATACCTAATATATAGAAAAAAGTATTGGATTCGTGCAAATTTTCGAATTTCGACGGATTCGAACGTTTTGAGGTGTGCTGAGTCCATTTCGACTATTTTTGGAAAATGTCTGTCTGTGTGTGTGTATGTGTGTGTGTGTATGTGTGTGTGTCACGTCTGTGTATGACCAGTTTTTTGTGGCCGCTCTACAGCAAAAACTACCACAAGAAATCGAACGAAATTTGGTACACATATGTGCCGCTATGTGAACTTGTGCCCATTGGTTTTTGGCACGAATCCCTCTAAGGGGGGTGGAACAATGGGACGTTTTTTGAGTTATGCGTGCTTGCTATTCCTCAGGAAGTAACTGGCGGAATCAAACAAAATTTGGTCCATATGTTGCCATTAACAGGAACAGGTGCTGATTCAATTTTGGTGTCAATAACTCAAACGGGGGTTGAGCTATAGAACGTTTTTTGTCGTCAATTGTGACTGCTGTATCTCAAGAAATAATGAACGGAATGAAAGAAAAATTTATCGGCAAGTAGCCCTTAGTGGGTATAAGAGCTGATTTTATTTTGGTGTCAACAGCTAAAAAGGGGGTAGCGCAATCACCCGTTCTTTTTTTCCATTGTGAGTGCCCTATCTCAAGAAGTAATGAAATTTGGAATATATATGAATCCATATGTAAACAGGCTTTGGTTCAATTTGGACGCCAATCTCTCCAAGAGGTGTTGATTTATTTATTTTTTTTTTTTTTTTTTTTGCGAATAAAAATAGCTTTATTAATCTTACTACTATTATATATGCGAAAGTTTGGATGTATGGATGTTTGTTACTCTTTCACGCAAAAACTACTGAACGGATTTTGGTGAAACTTTACAATAATATAGTTTATGCATCAGAATAACACATAGGGTAGTTTTCGTCCCGTTATGGGGGGCAATAAAACATAATTTTTGTATAAATTCTCTAATATTGGGATGAAAAAATACTTGCACATATTTACATTATATGTCCATCGAAAGTTCTGATTTTTCTGATGAAGATGGCACCTGTTCGAAATTTCTAAGTAGAATAAAAAAACGAGTTATGAGCTTTTTAGTTCCATGTTCGAAGGCTTCCCTCAACTCAATACAGTATTTAGTGTATCATCTCAACTCCCTGTCGATAGCGACAATTGTTGTATTGTTGACTATCTTTGCTTTTCGTGACTGTTCAAGGCTTTTCTCAAGTCAAATCTTGAAGTAAGATTTTTGCACAAGATTAGCAAATAATACATGATTTGGCTGATCATTTTCCACTTAAACGGAGCTTTAATGTAATTAATGGTTTTTATTGTTATTTATGCTGATTGAACACTTACTCATTATCCAATCAACCAGCAGATCGCCAAAATGTTTGCAGAAAGATTTCCGTAGCTGATGCATTTGGCAGTTTTTTCAACGTCGCTGTTTTTGAAGCCGAAGAATATGTCATAATGTTTCTCAGCTTTCACCATGTGAACAAAATATCGCCAATCAAAGAATTTTCAAAAGACTTTTTTTTACTGTGTTAAATAATCCAGCAACTAAATTAGGCAAATCCATAAACAGCACAAAAACTTCCATTAATTTTCCTTTTTGCACAATTTCAAACAATCACCAGATTTTACAACTTATTTTGGAAACATTTCGGATGAAACTGCTTAGCGCCATTTTATGGTGACCAAAAGTATCTCAGAATCTGGCGACGATATCTCTGTAACGAAAATTAATATCATATTCGTTTTGAAAAGGAAGGAAAGAAGGGGGGAGAATCATCGAAGGTACCCCAAAACGACTCTCGCAAATTCGGTAAAATCGCACCAAGAGCCCACAATGATTGAAATTTCCCAAAATAGCTAAAGCAAGTATAAGGGGATTACGAGCGCAGCTACTTTTTTTAAATCACTTCGTACTTCATTAGCCATACAGAGAAGGTTTTAGACTCCATGTTAAAAAAAGTATCAACAGATTAATTTTTTTAAACATGAGAAGATTAATTTCATGTTTTGGAAATTTGTATATGCTTAAATATAGTGCTTTCGTTTCTAAATCAATACTATTTTGTTCTTTATACTTATTGCTATTTTAGTTTTATGGGTAAGGAAGAAACTCGATTTTTAATCACGTCAAAAAGATGTGTTTTAAATTCTTCACTTAAAACAGAAAACAAAGGCAAGTAACGATTTTTTCTCATAATTATTACTGACCCAGGCAACGCCGGGTATTTTTGCTAGTGCAACAATAAGAAAGATAAATCATAATAGATTGTCGTCTTCGTATTTCTCGTGATTTTAATTGTATGGAAATGATCGGAAATATTATCTCAATGATTTAAAATTTTTAACTGTTGCCATCTTATGTTTGTTAATAAATAAAATATTTGTAATTAATTTAAGCAAGGCTTTTAAAATAACTTTCATTTTTCGCTTTTTGCTTTGCTTTTGCAATAATTCAGACATTGAAATGGTCGTCAAGTTTTTTCATGTGAAATTTTGTTTTTGTTGGGAATATTGCTTCCTCATCAAGCATGGGGAGGGATCAGAAATAAAAAAAAAAAGAAAAATATAGAAGAAAGTTTCGTGATGGCCACAACATACTAGTTTGTCTTTGACATTGGTAGTTTCATCAAAGCTCAAAGTATAAAAGGATAAACATGCTTCTTTTAGCATACATTCCCGAAAATAAGGAGCAAGTCCATCTGTAGAAGGGATAGAAAGACTGGTTCTGCTCATAGGGTGCTATTGCAAGCGATTAAAAAAATTCCCTGATTTCCCGGTAGCATAGCTATTTTTCTTAAACAACAACAAGGTGGGGGGGGGCATATTTAAGGCTATTTTTTAATTAATTTCACTGTTAAAGCTATCATTCAAATACTTTTCAAAGATTTATTTAAAAAAAAAAATCCTAAGACGCGTTTCAAGAAAGGTGACAAAAGTTGCAAAAGGTGACTAAAAGTAACCAAATTTTCAAAAGGTGAGAAAGGTGACTGACTCCTCGGCCTGGAAAGATGGAAATAAACAATGGATTCGAAAAGCGTTACCGTGGAAATGCAAAAATAAAATGATTAAAAACTTGAATAGAGAACAGATTTTTGAACTTCATTTAATTCGCTTTTAACTTTTTTTCTAATGGAATAGAGGGTTAAACTTTCGAACAGATTTTTGAACTTCATTTAATTCGCTTTTAACTTTTTTTCTAATGGAATAGAGGGTTAAACTTTCGACCTTATGTCGAATTAGATCTGAAGTAAAAAAAGCAGCTCTTTCCAATTCTGTCAAAAACAAAACTGTGGGACAATTCCTTCACTTTTTATTGATGGATTTAATGAAGAAAGTAGTGCCTAAATTTCGGCTAAGCCAAAAAAAATTTGAGCTAAAAACGTAAAAAACTCCCGCCGCAATTAAGTTAGAGCATTGGAACAAATTGCGTAGAATGCGGAAAATTCTTCCCTTTCCAACGACATATAATATTACTATTTGCGAGTAATTTTTCATCCCCATCTTCGGGAATTTATGTGAAAATTGGGCCTAAATTGGAATAAAAAAAGAACTATTCGTCGAATTGTTTTCGAACTGGTCTGCAAACCTTCTCAGGACTTAAAGGAACACACTATGACATTTTCAGCAAAATTGGCTGGGTAGTTTTCGAGTTTTGCGAGTTCAAACACACAGACGCTTTTTGGAGACTTCATTTTACTATGTAGAGATTTGGGTGCCTTAAGAGGGATGTGATACAGGGACCCTGCCTGGGGTAAGGATTCAGTTCCCCTATTTCTTTTTTTTTTAATTACTGAATATTGGAAAGTGTATCTTGTTTAAAAAATATATCTTAATTCACTAAAGCAGTTTTTATTGCTAATTTCACCACCTGCTATTTTATAAAATAATTCTTTTTCAAATGAAAACTGTTGGGGGGGGGGTGCCAGTTCATTATCATTAGTCGCCCATACCCTTCCCCCACCTTTCTCTTTTCTGGTTTGTTGGCGCTACCTTGGTAAACAGACACTTTTGCATCATAGATCAGAACTGATTTATGATGCAAAAGTGAAAACCTTATGTCCCAAGCGATTTTATTGCTGCAATAAAAATGTTTGCGATCAGCAAAAAACTAATAGCGGGGAGCTGCGAATGCTTTTACCCCTATCATTATCCAACATCGTATAAAATTGCGTTTTTGGAACTTCAATTTCGAAATATTGCAGAAGGAGGGTTCCTGAACTCCATCCTTTCGATAATGCATTCAAAAAGCGTATAAACTTTATGAAAGATGGACTACAATTTTGTTTTGAAAGCTTATATTTTGGAGAGAGCCTAGAGCGCCCCCCTCCTCTTTCTCTAATATTTTTGAAGGTCACCCAATATTGTGATTTTGGGACTATCAGTTTGAAATAATTGATGTAAGAGTCCCTGAACCCCTCCTTTCCTTTAACTTTACCAGAATGGCCTACCATTGCGTTTTTTGGACTTCAATATAAAAAAGAGAGCCCCCAGACCCCCCATTATTGGTGGTTTTTAGGTTTTTGGAATTACGATAACAAAATGTTTAAATATTACAATTCAAAGGCTTAAAATTCAAATCAAACACAGATTCCAAAACTGGCATTGGTAAAAACTACAACATTTTTACACATACATTTTTTTTAAAGCGAGGATGAGGGGTGAGGGGGGGGGAGGGTTGAAAATATTTTCTGTCTTGAACACATCTCCAAACTTGCACCCATGAAGGTTACCATACCGCTCTTTCCTGCAGATTATCATCCTTTTGCACTTACACTCCAACCTTATTTTTAAACTTTCCTTTCAATATGTTCAAGACTTGGTTTCGAAACACTCGAAACCAGTAATTATATGCAATTTGTTTTGTAATATGTGGATTTTCAAAAACAATATTCTTATTTTGTTCAGGTGCCGAATTTGTTAAATTAAACTCTATTGCTATGATTGGTTTACACTGCTGTGGAAATCTAACTCAAGATATGATGAAGTTATTTTGTCATATGAGTGAATTAAAAGCATTTGTTTGTGTAGGTTGCTGCTATAATAAAATAAGTTTGGATGGTAAGTTCTTTTATAACATTTAAAAAAAAAAATCCCAATTTTTGAAATTTTGTGTAATGTTCTAGTAAATTTTTTTTTTTAATTTTTCAACTTTTACAAATTAAGCATAATATTCACACACTCATGCTTTTTTACTATATTGAGTTTCAAAAATATATATCAAGTGTACAGTGAAAAAATGCTAAAAAGGAAGTTTAAATTGATGACCTGAATAGAGGGAGGGAAACCTCTAAAACCCCTAGATCGTTTGCCAAGTTTCAAATGTATAAAATTCTATATTGGTTTAAATTCAGCCTTGAAACTAATTTTTTTAACTAATTAACAATCTACTTTATAATTACTATTATCCAGTTTTGTTTTTGTCCTTAATCCAAAAACCAAAAAACGCGGAATGATGGCGACATAACGGTTTTTGAGGAGTTTCTAATGTAAAGTAAATCACAAAATTCAGAATAAAGATAAATTTTAACTTTCTCAAGTACTTTTCAAATGAAATTTTTTATTTCAAGCAGTTTTCAAGGATTTTTAAAAGCACCATGTGCTTGTAGAATTAGATTGGGACACAACATCAAAAAAAGAAAAAAATCAAAGTATCATTTAATTTTTTTTAACTTCAGTTTAACTGGTTATGTGATAAATATATTGAAGCTCTGAAATCAGTATTATATCTTTTAAGTATAAATGCCTTTTACTAGCTATAACTGCCTATTATTTTTTACATTTTAATCTAGTAGACATTTTGTACATGCTTTAATTCAATTATATTTCATGACATTACTATTCTACATTATGGGTAAACTTATACTTCATAAATTGATAGTCCGCCAAACTCGATGTAATCTTATATCTTTGAACGAGCAATTCTTGTGGGTATGTATATATTTCTTATCTCGGAAACGGCTCTAATGATTTCGGTGAAATTTCGGATTTAATTGTAGTTTAGCATTCTAATTTCATCTACATCAGTGTTTTTTCTGTAAAAACGAGATTTTTTTACAAAAAACAGTTTTTTAATATAAAGTCTAATTAAGTTAAGCCTTGAAGTAAACTGTGAATTGACGCATCAAGCAGACGATTTGCAACCATAACAATGAAAGTATGTCTCTTCTCGCTTTAAAATTTTAAACTTGCTTAGGGTTGCCAGGCTTGGCTGATATTAGCCACTTTGGCTCATTTCAATCACACTTGACTAAAAACAAATTCAAATGCACTATGTAAGTCGATGTAAGGCTTTTTTTTTTAAAGTAAAACTATTGCTTGACCGTCTTACTTTATTTACTTATATCCTTTTTTACACATCAAATAGTTTTACATGTTTTTTTTAAATCACGCATCTAAATTTTGTTTCCAAAAAACATATGTCTAGAGACTTTATGTTTTGTTAAGACAGTTGTTATAATTTGTTGGAATGGTTTGTGGATCATCAGTTTTGATGGATATCATGCTCTATGTAGCATTTTCTGGCGTAAAGTGACCAACTACACTAAAAGTACTTATTCAAAAATAAAATCTCGATTGGGATAAAATCGTAAAACGCATCATAGTATGGAAAGAAGTATTCGGTTAAAAACCGATTTCACCATAGCAAAACTGGCTCCAAGGTCAAAATATTTTAATTACCGACAAGAAAATTATAGCGGAAACAAATGTAACAGATAGTTTAAAAACAAAATATTGATTTAATTACATTCAAAATTTTCTTTGTTTGATACTTAAGTGTTATAAGAAGGTCGAGTGCTTAATATTTTGTTAACGTGAAGCTTTTCAAGTATATTTGGAAAAGTATTGAACCTTAAAAAAATAAGAGTTGACAAAAAAATAATCCTTTTAAAGCCGAGCGAGGCTCGGTCGTCCAGGTACTGTCATTAAAGAATGGTTTCTATTAGTGGTGTTATATTGGAGGTTGGACTGTATGTTTTCATAATTGAGAACTTTTAAGTAATAAAAATGTTGCACATGCATACATAATAAATCAAAACTTGTTTCTAGCATCATTTGTGAACTAAAATAATCACTCTTATTGTTTTTACTCTAACTATGCTATTTAATAAAATTTGTCAGCTTCCTTTAATCACAATTATTTATTAATAGAATTTCCAATGAGTCAAGCCACAAAAAATGCTGTTTGCGAAATAAAAAATGTATATCCAAACTGGTCTCCCTGCACCTCTGGTTTAAGACTTGGTTCTGAAAGGACGAGAAGTGATTTATCAATATTTACTCCAGAAAGTTTGTTTTACAAACAAAAGTGCTTAATGTTCAGAGCTGTTTTAGAATGTTACATTCAACAAGGTTAGTATTTTAGTTAGCCTAATGAAAATGAAGTAGATTATAATGCAAAGCTAGTAATTCCTACATGTACAGTAAAACCCCTCCTAACGACATCCCTCATATGCAAACAATTTTTAATTCCCTGATTCCAATGCGAATAACATTAAAAAACACCTGTCCTGCAGACACTTCTCTATTACGGACAAAAAAAATTATCCCATTAGTATCCGCATTTGAGATTTTTTACTATACTAGTATAAAAGCTAGTAGCACATGTTAAGCAATCTAAAAGAATGGATTTAGAAACTCTTAGATACTATTGGAATATTGTGGATAATACAGGGAGTTCCAAAAATAATAATTATCTCCCAGAAAACACTAATGTATTGATTTCTTCCACAAGAGTTGGAAGAACAGCTGTCCTTATACCAAAGAATAGCCTGTGACGTCGTGAGTCACAGATGTAAAGATTAACAATCCAATCATTTCATTAAATCAAGTCACACCACGAACAAGGAAGGACTAAACCCCTTTTTAAAATTAACGAAAAAAAAATTTATTTACAGAAAAAAAAATAATAATCGTTACATTGATGGGGTTACAAATTCAGGCAAACACAGTTGCCTCCGTGGTGGTCACTAAAAAAAAAAAAAAAAAATCACGGTTTCCAACGAAACCGGAGAAATGCCTAAGGGCACCTGTTTCTCTCAAGTCCTAGAGCAATCAGCTTTCCAAAAGTGTGGATCGTGGTCTTTTTCGAAGAACGGGGCTTGTCCACTAAGCCCCCTTAAAATATCCCATTGGTGGAAACTTGGTGACGAACACTGCTACGTTGTTTTTGTAGAAGAAACCAAGGCCCGGATTCGTTAGTCGACCGGCGCCTCGTTAACATGGAGCACACCTCCCCGTCTGCGGTTTTTCGGCAACGACAAAGTCGGACACCGTCCAGGGCTGTCAGGCAAACTCGTCACACCTGGTTTTAAAACTGTCCAAAGTGGTGCCAGACAGTCTAGTCCTTTATTTAGAAGCGGTATTCCAACAAAGGCACAAAGGCGTAGAAGAAATGGCTGTCTATGTCTCGTCAACACAGAGCTCAGTCGGCTGCCTGAAGAGATTTTCACGAAGTGGACTCGCGGCATTCAAAACGGGCAAATATCTGAGGATGCCACAGCTCCTCCCCCCTTAGGAAGGAAATTTCGTTGTGCAACCACATCAAATTTCAGGTGACATTGTCGTCCAAAACACATTTAGGAAAACGAGGGTGTCCCAGGTCAGTTAACTAGACTCCCGAAAAGGCAGCCTCAGTTTAACAGAACACATTCAGAAAAAAACAAAGACACCCTACCCGTGAACCAACATCAGGTTCTCATGACCTAAAATTCTCTCCTATTTTATTCGTCATTGCCAAAATTTTCAAAACTAACCTGCGCTACATTAATCAGTTTGGAAATGCACCATACTCCTTTATGATTTTCATGACGTCCAAAACTTTTAAAGTTCTTAATAGTCATCTGAAAAATTTAGTAACACAAACTCTCGAGCATAAAATCCCCAAAAATATTTAACACAAATAATTGATCAAGTACTTCTTCGACCAAAACAAAAAAAATACCTATATAAATACCAAATCCAAATAAATTGCGATAAATGGAAATTAAATAATCCCAAAAAGGTATGTTAATTTACCAGAATTTTTTTACAAATAGCCTCGGGGCCCGTTATGGTTCCTGTCTGCTCAAACCGTCGGCGTTACCATTTCTTTTCCCCGATTTGTGTTCAATTTCGAAATTGAACTGTTGTAGACATAAAGCCCAACGAGTAAGTCTGGCATTCGTTCCCATCATTTTTTTAAGGTATGTGATAGGGGAATGATCAGTTTGTATACCGAAAAATTGGCCGTTTAAATAGTGAGCTAGTTTCTTTAACCCATAAACTATAGCGGCTAACTCCTTTTCGATAACACTGTAATTTTTTTCAGCTTTCGAGAACTTTTTACTGAGATATAGAACTGGATGTTCTTCCCCATTATGCATCTGAGCTAGTACAATCCCCATTCCACTCTCACTTGCATCAGTTTGGAGAATGAACTCTTTTGAAAAGTCAGGGGCATAAAGAATAGGGCTCTTTAGTAAACTTCCCTTTCAAGCACGGAACGCCTCCTCGCATTCATCCGTCCACACTACCTTTTCTTTTCTGATCCTTCCTTTCAATGCGCTTGTTAAGGGGGCTGCTACCTCGGAAAAGTTCGGAATGTATCTGCCGTAATACCCTACCAATCCTAAGAATGATTGTATCAACGTTTTAGTCGTGGGGGTTGGAAAATCTTGCACGGCTTTTAACTTCGCCTCGCTCGGAGATCTCTTCCCAGAACCGACATCATGCCCCAAAAACCGGACACTATCTTGTGCGAAACGACACTTAGAAGGTTTTACTGTTAATTTTGCGTCACCCAATCACTCTAGCACTTTGTCCACATCGATCACATGCTGTTCCCAACTTTGCGAATATATGGCTATATCATCAATGTAGGGTGCCGTAAAATGTTCAAAGCCATTCAAAACTTGCGCTAAAAGTTTTACAAAATAATACGGAGCGTTGAGTAAACCGAACATCATATTCTTTGGGCGATACGTCCCAAAGGGCGTG
The DNA here is from genome assembly GCF_026930045.1 of Uloborus diversus. NCBI lineage: Eukaryota > Metazoa > Arthropoda > Arachnida > Araneae > Uloboridae > Uloborus > Uloborus diversus. The sequence goes on from NC_072732.1 coordinate 100,016,362, forward strand.
ACAAAAGCCGCGTAACGGCTTGCTCTTTCGGTCAGGGGTATCTGAAAATATCCCTTTGTTAAATCCATCAGCGTTATGTAAGGCGCTGCGCTCACCCGCTCAACTACTTCCTCAATGTTTGGTAAGGGGAAAAACTCAGTGCGCGTAATTGCATTCAACTTACGATAATCTACGCAAGGGCGGGGGTCTTTCCCAGGCACCTCCACTAAAATTAGGGGGCTAGTATAGTCGGACTGCCCGATTTCTACAATTCCCAGATCTAAAAGTCTTTTTATTTCCTCACGCACTATTTCAGTTTGCCGTGGGGACATTCTATAGGGTCGCGATCTCACGGGGTCGGCGCTGGTCAGCTCAATGTCCATCGTGACCAATTTAGTACACCCAGGGTCTGAAGAAAACACTCTTTTATGTTTCTGAAGTACTTTCCCTAATTGATCTATTTGTTTTTCCGACACGCGTTTTTCCAAATTGCTAGCCCGCAACATCTCCTGTAAATCAAAATATGTAGGGTCAGGCAAGGGAAAAGGAATCTCAGCTTCTTGCTCGACATCTTCCCCCTCCTCCTCTATTATTAAATTTACTCGTTCGGGGCGCTTATGATAAGGTTTAAGTAAATTTACGTGATAAATGGTGCATTTGTCCCTCCTCTCAGGGACGTCGACCACATAGTTAGTTTCCGAGATTTTGCTCGTAACCACTCCTGGACCTATCCAGTTCACTGCCATTTTGTTAGCTTTATTCGTCGACAATACTAACACCTGCTCGCCCACCTTAAATTGCCTCTTCACAGCGTTCTTGTCATACCAAGCTTTTCTTCGTAACTGCATTTCACTCATTTTTTTTACTGTCAAATCCTGACATCTCTTTAAACGGTTGGTCAAATTTAGTATGTATTCTACCACATTTGGGTCAGATTCTTCTGGCACCATCCAATTCTCGTAGAGCAAGGTTTGGGGTGTCCTCAAATTTTTTCCATGAACGAGCTCGGCGGGGCTAAATCCCGTACTCTCATGATTTACCGTCTGAAGGGCAAACAAAGCCAACTACAAATTCTTCTCCCGACTCCACGCATAATGCTTTTATTATTCGTTTAATGGATGAATGAAATCTCTCCACTGGGTTGCTAGAAGGGTGGTAAATGGAGGAGTGCCTAACTTTTATTCCGAATCTTTCGAAAAACTCTGTCGTTAAAACACTAGTGAACGACCGCCCTAGGTCACTTTGTACCTCCCGGGGAAACCCTGTCCTCGAAAACGTGCTCAACAGAGCATCTATCACACTGGGAGACTTAATATCGGCCACCGGTATAGCTTCGGGATACTTCGAGGCCATACAAATGGACGTTATTAGGTATTTATTCCCATTTGTGGATACGGGAAGTGGTCCAACTGCGTCAATATTTACACAGGAAAAAGGTTCCGAAATTATTGGCACAAGTTTCAATGGTGCTTTCTTCCGATCACCTTTCTTTCCTACGCGTTGACAAGCATCACACGCCCTCACATATGACTCAATTTCCGCATAACAATTCGGCCAAAAAAAATGACGCAACACTTTATCCTTCATCTTTGTAGCACCCAAATGGCCTGACGCGCCATCATGACAAAATTTCATAATTTTTTCTGTCAAACTCGATGGTATACAAAGCTGCACCCTTTCCTCTCCCAGCTTCGATCTACTCAGACGGACCAGTTTTCCTTTCATGCATTTAAAATCCTTTCCCTCCCCTTTCGAAATCTCTTCCCACAAGGGCTTTAGAAACGAACACAATTTCTGCTCTTTCTCGAACGATTCCGAATCTATTTCAGCTAACGCTAATCCCTCAAAAGGCTCTATGGGGGGTAAACCGCAAATTCCCTTCCCTTCTTCTTCGCAGGAGGAAAACGCGCTCGCTATCTCCGAATTCCCTAGAGTCCCAGTCCCAGGGTCCAAGTTCTCCTCACGCATACGCTGACGTAAGACGCTCCGAGTCTCTACCATGTTTACAACTTCGTGGGGAGTTGCTTTCAACTGGAAAAACAATTCCGCTGTCCTGTTGCCCAACAGATAAACTTTTGAGTCACCATCAGTGGTCTTAACTGCCGCTTTAGATATCACACAACCTTCTTCTGTTTCTATGCAAACTTTGGCCAATGGCAAACATTTGCATTCTTCGTCCAGCGGTTGTTTTACATAGACATACTCTCCCGTAAAATCTTTTGTCTCGATCCAACTGCGGGGACAGACGTCAATGGAAGCCCCACTGTCTCGGAGAATTCTCCGAACCTCCCCATTTATTTTCCCCGTACTCAGGTAAGGGGCAAAACACTCACTTAATTCTTTAGTGTCACCAATGTGATTAATTTGCTCCCCTTGCGCTCTCTTGAATTCAGGGCAATTGGGTTTTATATGTCCCTTTTGTGAACAAAAATAACAAACAATTTCTTTTCTTTTTTCGAAATTACTGTTTTTTTCCCATTTGGGGGGCTCTTTCTTATTAGCACTTTCCGATTTAGTATTGCTAGTTTTTGCCGGATCATTTCCTCCCCCCCCTTTCACCCATTTTTCTTTTTTGTGCGTTTTGGGGTCGTTTTGTTTTCCCTCTGATTTTTTGAACGTACGCCGAAGGCTCTCGTAGTGATCTAACTTTTCAGCGAGGTCTGACGCCGTACGGAATTCTTCCCAGGAGTCCAAAAAGTGTTCCCTCACCTCAGCAGGGGTTCTCTTTTTTAACTGCTCCGTGAGCAATAACTCCTTTAACTCCTCGAAAGTATTTACCTCCGCCGTTTCTAGCCAATTGCCTAGATAACTTCTTAATTCGAAGGTGAGATCTGCCCAGGAGGAACCAAATTTCCGATTATGTTCTTCAAACCTAATCCGCAATTCCACAGAATTTAGTTTGAACCTCTTCATTAACAGGCGCTTCATGTGAGGAAAATCGTCGCTTTTCTCAAGGGGTTCCTTCACAATTAACTCTGCTACTTCCGGGGGCAACAAAGGGATAAGCTGGGAAACCCACCTTTCTTCCTCTATCTCCTCTTTCTTAGTCTGTCTCTCAAAGATTTCAAAAAATAACGAGACATCTAATTGCTTCGGGTCAAACTTTGGGACCAGGTGCTTTAAATTTGATCTCCTAGAAATAATCTCAGGACCCGCTGACCCATTTGAACTCAAACTAACCGTTTCTGCTGCGGTAGTTAGTTTCAGTTTATCTAGCTCAAATTGTCTTTCTTTGTCTCTTTCTCGACATTCTCTCTCTAGTTTGTCTCTTTCCCGCTCTCTCTCCCTTTCTATCTCTTCTTTCAAAAGTCTCCAAGTAGATTTTGCAAAATCTTCGTCATAATCTGTAGCCCCTACAATCGCTTTAACTATGTACCGACGCGTGTCTGAGTCAGACGTTTCCACGCCAAACTCCGAGGCTATCTTTCTCAGATTATCTTTTTCGATTTCAAAAAGAAAAGAACCCATTTTACTTAAATGAGATTTTTAGAGCGTTCCCTTTTTTTTTTTTCACAAACAAAACTCTATTTATTTCATGCAAAATCCAACTAATCACAAAAACAGCATGCACATAAATATCTTCTACAGATCAATTTCAATAGATTTACTTAACCTGAAATCTATATCGTCAAAATAAATCATTAATTTATATGACTTTCCTTTCCAAACTGAAATAGCAAAGATCTGCAAAACAATTCTTTTGCAGTCTAACTCAGAATTTAATTCTCACAAGAAACCTTTAGTCAAATTCTATTTTCGAAAACATTGAAAATTTTTACAAACAATTTTACTCCGCTTAAATTCTCTCAAAACAAACCCACTAAAGCTGCCTCATCGGTAACCAAGAAACAAAGACCGGACTCACCCTTTTCTGCGTCCGTCTTTAACATCATAGTAATCCAAATCCAATTTGGGGGAATGGCACACACAAAATCTTATAGGTTTCGATCAGCTCTAGGACTACTTTATGTAAAAAGTACTTAAAGTTTTAAAAAGAATTATCTTTCAAAATTGCATAAAAATAGAAAGACCAAAAGTAACATGGGTCTGTTTCAATTTCTCTGAAACATAATCGCACCCGCTGCCACCAAATAAGCTGTGACGTCGTGAGTCACAGATGTAAAGATTAACAATCCAATCATTTCATTAATCAAGTCACACCACGAACAAGGAAGGACTAAACCCCTTTTTAAAATTAACGAAAAAAAAATTTATTTACAGAAAAAAAAATAATCGTTACATTGATGGGGTTACAAATTCAGGCAAACACAGTTGCCTCCGTGGTGGTCACAAAAAAAAAAAAAAAAAAAACCACGGTTTCCAACGAAACCGGAGAAATGCCTAAGGGCACCTGTTTCTCTCAAGTCCTAGAGCAATCTGCTTTCCAAAAGTGTGGATCGAGGTCTTTTTCGAAGAAACGGGGCTTGTCCACTAAGCCCCCTTAAAATATCCCATTGGTGGAAACTTGGTGACGAACACTGCTACGTTGTTTTTGTAGAAGAAACCAAGGCCCGGATTCGTTAGTCGACCGGCGCCTCGTTAACATGGAGCACACCTCCCCGTCTGCGGTTTTTCGGCAACGACAAAGTCGGACACCGTCCAGGGCTGTCAGGCAAACTCGTCACACCTGGTTTTAAAACTGTCCGAAGTGGTGCCAGACAGTCTAGTCCTTTATTTAGAAGCGGTATTCCAACAAAGGCACAAAGGCATAGAAGAAATGGCTGTCTATGTCTCGTCAACACAGAGCTCAGTCGGCTGCCTGAAGAGATTGTTTTCACGAAGTGGACTCGCGGCATTCAAAACGGGCACATATCTGAGGATGCCACAAGCCATTGTTTCCTGGAAACTGGGTGGTAAAACAAATGAAAAGGTGCCTCGGTTGTATCAGCGAAAATGTGGAAAACAACCACCAACAAGAACCAATATCATGCTGCTTGTAAACTAATTCAGACTAACGTGTATCGTGGGGGATGAATAACATCCTGGATTACCATGAACATCTGATGATACTGGTTCATGTGATCTTGTTCATGAGTACCCTGATATTGGCCCTTCTTGGTGGCTGTTTTCGGTATTTTCTCTGGTACACAAACGTTTTACATACATTATAGAAATGCGCAGAAGAATCTCAAGTCTGCAAATGTAAAGTTGAACAGTACCAAAAAATCTGAGAATTTGGATTTTCTTCGGAGCATACTCGCCCTTGGACGTCGAAAAATAAAAATCTGGAGTGGTTCCGCATTATTGTACATGTTACATGTTATCAAACGGTAAATTAGAACTGTACATTTTAAAAGCAGTTTTTAAATATAGTCATATAATCTGCTAATTACATTAAACACATAATTCCTGGATATTAATTACTAAACTTTAATTCCTTTCTAAACTTCTACACTACATAATTTCAAAAGAACCCTTTCTTTATAAAAATTAGTAATTTTCTCTTTATTTTGGACTCAGAAAATATTAATTGGCATCGACCAAAGAGAAGAATAAAACTACAAAATAATGCTGACTTTAGGGAATACTGCACTGCCGCATTTGCTGGCAGTGAGCAAGGTAACTATTTATGCCTACTGTTTTATTTTTGATTAAGGAATATTTAATGTTGAAAAGTTGATGCAAAATTATTTATAATATTTAGGTGAAAATGAATTGCAATTGAAAAAGTTGACTGAAATGTATTTAGAAAGAGAATGCTTATATCCACAAATCAGAATTTTATTAGTAAGTTTATACATATTTTCATTCTATTTACTAGAAATTAACATTTATAGTGCTCATTATTTTTCAAAAATATTTAAAACAGAAAAGAAAAACTGAAAATAGGTATTTATTAAAATAGTTGATGAAAATATAATTTCCAAAGCCAATTGGTCAAAAAGCCACATGTATTTTTGTTATTCTTTTCCTTTTCATTATTTAGTGTTCTCTGTTAATATTTTCTACTATTGACAAAAAAGTTATTTGTATAATTTTAACTCATTTTTTAAAATTATTTATTTAATTTGTGTTTTTCAAATATTTACTGGTAAAAATCCTTAAAAACATTTTCAATTTCAATCATTTGAAATAACGGTAAGTTCTCCAGAACTAAATTGCTTTTTACCTTTTTAGTTTTCTTTTGTTCAACTTGTTACTATTATTGCTTAGCTTGACTTCTAAATTATTTTTAAGATTCTTAAAACTTCAAAATCAAAACCAAATTAAGCACTTTCATTTGTTTTTAAGAAAGAAAATAATTACTTGAACTTCTTATGTAAACAATATCAAATTTGTTTTTTAAACTGCCAGACATTATATGTAGTACATAATTTACAAATTGTCAATGTTATCAATGGAGTTTTTTCCTTCAAAACATGCAGTTTTTCAATGTGTAGGAAAATGCAAACTTTATATTTAAAAAATAATAATAATAATAAAATAAATAATCACATGAAAAAAATTAAGACTTTAGATAAAGAGAAGCAAAATGAGTAAATTTAGTGAACTTTTGTGATACACTTAAAGACTTCATCTTTAGCAGAACATAAACTGTAATTGTTTTTTCCATTAGAGAGAAAGAAAAGAAAAACAGTATAGTTTTAATTGTTATCAAACAAAATAAACCCTAAGTATCGCGTTCACTAGTAGCATCCAGCCTGTCTTCACTGTGGCTTACATGTAATGCAAAATATCACACAACAAGAAAATTTTTCTTATTAGATCCAATTACAAGTAACTCTTTTAGTGAAATTTCATTGTACTTGTATTCCCTAGTCTGAAGAGCATACTGATTTTATTATGTAAAGAAATACTGCATGAAAAGTTCTTTTTTTAAATATTAAAACTTTGTTACAATGATGCTGTGTTCTTTGAAGATATTCATTCAATTTTTCTTTCAGATGTTACAGCTGATTTTACAACCTTTGTGGGAAGTTTTTGTAACTATTGATAGACTTTTATATTTCCAAGAAAATTCTATCAGAGCTGAAGTTTTTACTTTGTGGAATGATTTGGATTCACCAAGGAATTTAGCTTTATGTGGTTATAAGATATAAACAATACATTACAATTATTTCACGTAACAATGTACAGTAGCGTCTCGAAATTTTGAGGCTCTTACTTTACATATTCAGTTACATTTTTTAGTTCCAAAAAAAAAACTTTCATTAAAATCTTTAACGAGAAATCTTTCCCGATAGTCCAACTCATTTAATTACACAGAAAATAATAAAAAATACATTGCAAGGTTGGTTGACTACTAAATATGTACACAGACAACGTGAAGAAAGAATCCAAAATTCGTTTAGAGGTAATTAAAACTAAATTTATGCTGAAATTTCTGTGAGAATATTTTTTGTGAAGACAATACTTCATCTTCTTTGTACAAGGAAGTAAAAGGTGCTCCTCCTTACGTCATTGAAAAGTGTAAAATTTAATCTGGAAGGATTTTCCAGATGATCTAAGTTTTCAGTAATACAAGGTGGCGTGAGCCCCAATTACCTTTGAGTTTCGAGACTCTACTGTACTTAGTATGTAAGTACAACTGCCAGCAAAGCATTTTGCATAAAATGGGACACAGTAAGCAAATTTTCAACAGATACTCTTTTGTTTATTTTCATATTAACATAAGAGAAAAGTTGTTTGCTGGTTATCAATTGAATTTAGAATGATGTTGACAGTTTTTTTTAAACCAATGTTGATATTTTTAAATATGCTTTCCACTTTTTAAAATTACTGTGCCTAATAGAGGGGAACTTGGGGCAAAGTGAAATGGTGAAATTCTTTATACAGCTCACTGCACCATCAGACAGTATTTTAATTATGATCAAGTTATATGACAATGCATGTCATTTCCAAAACCTCTACTCATACTGTAATGTTTTTTGATGCATCAAAATAAAATTTTTGTTTTTATAAAATGACCAAGTTTTTGTTGATAAAATTTCAGATATTAATAAAGAATTATTCAGCTCATTTTGATTTAAAATGTCTAGTGCAATTTGTCAAGAGCATGTAGGGCAAAACAGGCATAAGTTTTTTTTCTTCTTGGTAATAATAAACATTCCTTGTAGCAGGTTCTGTAAACTGAGAGCACCATACAGCATTTTTGGGAAATTTTTTGATGAAAATGTGTGATCCTCCAAAACGAATTGGGAGAGTTGGCAGCTACAAAATAATGACCTTAAATTCTCACACACACACACACACACACACAAAAAAGGCAATACCCAGCTATGGGTTATTGTAGAAGTTAAAGGCAATACCCAGCTATGGGTTATTGTAGAAGTTAATCAAAATTGTTAGCACAAAATTTAAATACTACAATAAGACATAAAACGAAGATGTAAAAATGTTTTTAATGGCAAAAGAAAAACTGAAAGAATGAACATGTTTACAACTGAATAGCACTTACACTACTCAAACTGTGTTGTGAGGAAATTATTTCTTGTAGTCTACATCGGCATTGATATTCAGAGTAAAGAACTCATTTGTACGGTTCTTGAGTGGCAGTTCATTTTGAAATTGCAGAGGCTCATCATAAATTTTATTGAACACTGCAAAAAAAAATTGGAAATTAGTAAATTATTACCAATAAAATGTATACAAGGGTCCCATTTCCCCTAACAAATTGTACTAAAATTTAAGTAGCAAAGGTCCTTTTAGGTCCTTTGCAAAAACAACCTTTTAAGAAGGATGTTTCGTTATAAAAACGGACCATAAACATGTCTGTGAAATTTTATGCATTTTAGTGTTTCCTTTTTAATTTTTAAGAATAAAAATTTTTCTTGCAACAACTTCAGTAAAAAAACTTAAACATTAAATTTTGCTTGCATTCAATTCTGTAAAACTCGCTCATTTAATTTAATATGTAATTTCACCACTTGGACATCAATAATTTTCTTTTCAATAGTTCAAAACCTGCTTAATTTTATTTGGTGGATAGAAGAGTTTTTGACTCATCATTTTAACTATGCCCATTTGAAAATTTCAATCCTGTTGCACTCAAAAAATTCAAACCATTAGCACTAATTTTTACTTTGCTTTATAGGGCGTTTCTCAAAAAAATATCCTGTGCATAAAGCTTAAGTTTTTTATTTTATTCAAGTAACTATTAATTAAATATGAGATTAACTCTTATGCCTTGATAGTATATTAAAGCATGAATTATTCCCCAACAGCATTATTTTTTAAAGGCTTTGGTTAGATAGAAAAAATAAAAAACTTAGCATTACGCACAGGACATTTTTTCAAGAATCGCCCTATAGACGTTTGGTATGGTGATTGAATTCAGAAATCAGAAAGAACTAGTAAACTTAGGCAAATGTCAGAAAGTTTTGCCTATTGCACTAACTGAAGGATTTTCCCCCCTATACTGAACATTCATATTCTATACAAAATTTTGGTCAGTATGTCAGTGAAACTCGCTTGGCCAGCGGTATTTATCACGTTTTTCCTGGTTTTGCTAATGTCCATGCTAAAGTTCTTTTACTGTTTGATCAATCTGAATAAAAGTATACTTCATTATGCAAAAACAAAAGTCAGAGATAATTTGCAGCGGCATATAGTCCTCGGATGCAGCTTTTTATTATTATGCAATGTGTTGATATATACAATTTATAAATCATATTTTGTACCTTGGTTCAATAGCTTTGTATTGCATACTTATGAAAAGAAAAAAAGAATTATTGTTAACTGAAAGTGGGTGTTAAGATTGCTGCAAAATTACAGCAAAACACATACTTATGCATAAGATGTGGCATCAAAAAAAAAAAAAAAAAAAAGAACTGACTATGTCTTCAACAAGTATTTGTCAAACCTTAACAATTTTAAACTTTTAAGACTGAAAAAATGAGGGTTTTTTTTGGGGGGGGGGGGTTAAAAATATTTAAGTTCAAGTTTTAGATTTCGGTATTCTGAAATTGGGGTCTCCTACTAAAAAAGTTCTAATTTTTTATTTATTTATTTATTTATTTTTTTGTCTTAGCATACTTTTTTTCATTTTTGAAAACATATCTTGTCAGTTATTTATATTTTTATAAATTGGCAGATAATAAACTAGCTTCAGCTTATTTTATAATACAGTTGACTCTCAATAACTTGAAGCCTAATAACTCGAATATTCCGTTAGCTCGATCAAAGTTTTCATTTGGTCCCAAAATTTTTTTAGTGTTTTCAATACAAAATTAGTCTTTAAATCTCGAATGTACTCCTTTTAAATCAAAGTTTTTACGAAAATTTCATTTTAATTTATTTTAATTTTATATAAAAAAAAAAATTTTTTTTTTCTTTAACACATTATTTTGCTTATGAGCTCGTATGAGGGGGATTATTTGTTTACAACAGTCCCAGGGCTTCCAACACATTTTAGCCATAGAAAAGGGTAAAAAAGGACCACTTCCAATCAAAAAGGGGACTAAAGAGGACCAGTTAGGATTAAAAAGAGGACTTTGGGAGGAATATTTACAGTTAAACTCAGGGAAGCACCAAAAGGCAAATTAGCTCCTTGCTGCTAAATCCGTAAAGATAACTCGTTAATTAACTACAATAATGATTTTTAATGACACAATTCTTTATCACCTTCTGTAAAACTGAACTTTTAATCCATTGAATAATATTTACAAACATTTCGATGGGCCGGGGGGGGGGGGGGGGACAAGCAAGCCTGTAACTAACGATTTTACAGAGTAATTTTAATTGAAAAATAAATTTTCTTCTAATTAATAGGTAAAAACTGGCTGATATAAGGTACTGCAAGAAAAGATATTGTTTAATTGTTTAGAGGACCATGAGGGAGTTCCCCCCCCCCCCACCCTTCATAGCCCTTGTTTTTAGTGTTGCCAACCTTGGAGAAACAATTTGAGGAGCATCTGTGGTGATTTTGAGGAGCAATTTCAAAATTTCCGGAGTAGTTAGGTATTTTGTATAAAAATCAATAAAAATAACTAAAACTACTTATCTAAACTCAGGGGTCGATCCAGGTTTTATTTTTTGGGTCCCCATTTTGTGAAAAAGCAAAATATTTTTGTGAATTTTCTTTATTTTTGTGAAAAACCAAAATATTTTTGTGAATTTTATTTATTTTTGTAAAAAAGAATTTTTGGGATTTTTTTCTTGGAAAAGATTATATAAAAGCATTTTTAGCTGTCATATCATTATAGAAAAGCCCTAGACAGGTTTCTGGGGTGATTGCAAGTCCTTGAAGAATACCTGAAAGCTGTCAAGAGAAAATGCGCTGGGGGGAAGGGGGGAGTAAGATCCTTAATATTTTATTCGTAATTTGACACATACATTGCATTTATTGATTTTTACAAATATACATATGCAAGGCACACTTTCTTAAGGTGAAAGTCTCACAATTTCCTGTTTGCTCCTCTCAAATACTTTTAGAGCAATGAAAATTGCACATGCTGCTGCACGTAATGATAACTCGTAATACAATATGAACAGACTCAAAGATATCACATATTTCTTAACACAGAAGTGAAATACCCATTAAAGATGCCATGTATGTGTTTGAAAAACGTAAAAGTAATTAAAACCCAAAATAATACTGCACCAGCATTCAACGTTTAATTTTTTGACATTTGACGTTCTTACAGAGTAGGTATTTCGTTAAAACTTTGCAATTTAATGATGTTAATAAATATATCAAGAAATTTTATTTGTTTGCCTCTTAACAAGGTACAGTAAATATCGTCAAAAATGCGAAAAATTCGTTTACCATGGCGGATGTAAGGAAATCAAGATCTTCAAAAGAAATAAAAATATAAAAAAAAGCATATAAAAAGAATTTTATTTTAAGTAAAGTTATTTTAGAATTGGATTTTGAAACTCATCACAAATTAATACTAAATATATATTGCGTAATCAAAGTAAAATTTAGGATTTTCCTGAAAACAACGGAGTTTCAGTATTTTCAAAGATAAATGTTTTGAACTGAAATGTGGGATAAATACGTGGTATACTTACCACAAGTTAGCAAATGTTTTTTTTATTTCATTGTCATCTAAATTTTCCCCCAAAAATCTAACTAGAGATTCAAAATTCTCAGAAATGGCCCATTGCTTCTTGATTATAAAGTACAAAATTTGAATAAACTTACCAATCAATTTTCTGTTAATTTTTTTTTTTTTTTTTTTTTTGGCTTCAGTTCCAATCTCTGCACTTTCAGATTTTTTTTGAGAATTCCTTCTTTTGCACTAGATTTTTGTATATTGACAGCCTCTCTGTGATTTTTGCTGCACTCATGTTTTTTTAAAACTCTATAGGGTGACGGCTTTTCTTGATATCAACTCCAATATTTACTCAAGTTTTGTTCGAATCACTAACATTCAAGAAAGATGAACATATTTTGCACAAAAAACCCTTAGCTGAATAACTGTAGTAAAGCCAGCTATACACCTTTTCATAATTTGCAATGTACTTTTCATTTATTGCATGCTTCTTATTTCCATTTGTACTCTCAAATACAATTGCTTGATTCATTATTTGATGGCTCAATATCATCATCAGTTGAAGTTGCTTCAGATTCACTTCCAGTATTTTCTGCCTCAAAAATCGTTATACTTTCGCGAACTGCCTCACTGTCATTTGATGTACTATCTTTTACCGCATTTCCCGAGTCCTCCAAAACGGGAAAAATTGCGTTACTATCTTTTACCGCATTTTCCAAGTGCTCCGAAACGGGAACATTTGCGTTACTGTTACTGCATGGTGAATTGGTGGTAGCGATTTTATCGGGGTTGTTAATTGCTGACTTGAAGAAATTTACAATATTTTGGGATCCAACGTTCGAAGAGCAAAATTTTTAATCATAATACACAGAATTTCGGGAGGTACCTCCCGTTGCAGGACGTCCTCGTTTCATATTTTAATTTCTTGAAGAATTATTTTCAACGAACAAGCGATCTCTCCAAACTGAGATTATTGCGGCTGCTATCTCCAGTGCTCCATTATCCGCTAGAAACGTAACGAAATATTTTGCAAAACACAAATTATAATCGAATAGAATAACAATTTATTCTTTGATGCGCCTAAAAAATGTCCACTTAAACACGCGAAGGCGCGAACAAGCTAACTCCGAAAAAGATCGTCTGCGCTCCTGGATCGCAGACGATCTGTTACAAAAGAAAAATTAATACCGAGAAAGAAAACGAACTGGAATAATAAACAATTACCACATTTTTTTAAATTTATCGTCTGCAGTTTTTTTTTAATTTATCGTCTGCAGATTACGCGATTCGCGCAACTTTTTATAAAATCCCACTCAATAAAACTTCCTTTGCGCGCTGTTCCCGTTGCTCACCATTAGCGGACATACATTTAAAAAAATGCGACATTGCTCATCTCGAAGTTTTATATTTATTTAAAGAAGACAGCAAGATTAAGTAGAATAACTGACGATATTTTTCAGCTGGTGTTGTATTTTATCAATAAAAGAAGGAATCTAGGAATTAAACTACAAAAATAAATAAATAAATAAATAATAATACAGTTATTCTTTTGGTTTACTGTATGCTGTACTGTACGCTCAAACTAGCGTGACTTTGGACGTTATCTTTTGCTTCTACACGTACAGTCTACAAGAAAAATAGCAGGAAAGAAAAAATGAAAAATGCATTTAAACCAGCAATTCTCAGCAGACACCGGTCCGCGAGAAAATTTGACCGGTCCTCGTTTCCAATAAAATAAAATTTCCTTATTTTATTTTTATTCCTAATTTTATACGATATGCATTAATATATCCATTACTTTGCATACGTTTTGAGGTTTCTCTCCAATATTTATTCGCTTATGAAAATTTACACAAATTAGATGCGCTTATTTACATTCAAAGTGTGTAAGTCATTAAAAACAATTTTACAATTAACTTTTGTAAGTTTATTTTGAGTAGAAGGATTTTCTTTCTGGAATTTGTTTTAAAAAAAAGGACAAAACAGATTAGTTTATTTTAGTGAAAAAAAAGTAAAAATTTCTACCGGTCCGTGAAATTTTTTGACGAAGTTTTACCGGTCCGAGTGTCAAAAAAAAAAAGATCGAGAAACGCTGCTTTAAACTAAAGAATATGAAAAAAAGTGGGTACCCCTGGCTTAATCACACCTTTTTTTTTTTTTTTCATTAAATGCAATCGTGTCAAGTGAGCTTTCGAGTTCGGACAGTATCAATTACAGACTACAGGGAATTTCGGCAATCGGTTGTTCGGCGTTTCCCGCGTAGTCACTCATACTCTAACAGGATTTAATTAATTGCTATATAATACGATTTGCATCACCATGTGCCAGTATTCAACGCGAATTTCTATGCAATTGGTTAAAAAAATGAAAATATAAGATTTTCGAGCGTTCTTTTTAACCTTCGTTCCGTAACTATGAACCTTAACCCCCCAACTATGAACCTTAAACTTTTTCAAAATAAACTGAAGGAAATATTAACAAATTCAATTTGCAGCTAATTTTGAGCATTAAAAATGCATAATTTGACAAAAAAATATGGATAAATGAAGGATGCGTGCAACTAAGACACAATTGAAAGTAACAATGATTCAAAGGAATATTTAATTCAGAAATATTTTGTCATTGAAGCAAATCAAACCAACAGAATATAGGCGATAAATTTGCCGTGGCGTGAAATGAGTCATCGCACTCGTAGAACAGCAGAAAGTCATCGAATCAATTCTTTATCACGTGCTCATTATTTTTCTTGGATTTTGGCTAGCCACCAATCACAAGCGTCCCTCTCCCCCCCCCCCCCCCTCTGACGCTTTCAAGTAAAAACAAATCACACAGCAGGCAAAAAGATAAGACGGGGGAAGGTGGAAGAGGTGTAGGGGGCTTCCGCGTAGATGCGTACACATTTGTAGTTAAAAAAATATTGTGAAAAGGCTGCCTTTTTATAAATTTTTGCGAAGGGGCTGCTTTTACGACGCGGAATTTTGTGAATGAGGCCGCTTTTGCGATGGGGAATTTTGTGAATGGGGCCGCTTTTGCGACGCGGAATTTTGTGAATGGGGCCGCTTTTGCCATGTGGAATTTTGTGAAGGGGCCTCAAAGCGGCCCCAATTTGGCGCTGGATCGACCCCTGAAACTTGTTTTAGAACTTCAATAATCATTTTAGGCACTAGTATAAAAATAATTATTTTTAAATTGATAAAACAGCTTAGACATTATTTCAATCATTGAGTATAAACATCTTTAATTTCCCATATTTCATGTTTGTTATGATAAAATAGCAAAATTTAAGCTTGAAAACGTTCGGCCGGGAAATGCGGAGCAGTGGAGTTCTGTTATTTTTTCGGAGCAACTCTGCAAAATGCGGAGCAGTTGGCAACCCTGTTTTTAACATATATTTCTAACCCTAATATGTTAGTTCATATAAATATGAGAGTTAGTGACCAAAGAGCTAACACCCAACCCAGGAGGTAGTTTCTGGCTACGCTACTGCCTAAATTCAAAAATATTAGAGGCTTGCAAATCATTTATTAGTATGCTAAGAATCCAAATCATTTCTTCATATGTGTGTACATTTAGTTATTATGCCACCAAGGTATTGTAACCGTCTTCAAGTACAGTCGAGCCCGCTTAATGGAATTGGCAATTTTCCACGATTAATTGTAATAAGCTGAATTTTCCATTATACGGGGTAAAAGTAACATGCATCAACGGTGTAGTGCACTGAAATTTTATTATATTACGTGGGATATTCTTTTATCCGATATTAAAATAAGCGGGCTAGACTGTACATATAAAAATTAGTAAGAAAAAAAAATATTTTATTGAAGTCTCCACACCCAAAAATATGCAAATGCTGCTTAAGTAATAAATACATTGAATGTAAATTTGAGCCTGATTTACTGAATAACTTAATTTACTCGACAAATGTACAAGTTCAGATCCATAGAGCTATATTTTCAAATTGAAAATACTCATAATGACTATTTTAAAAAATGAATAAGGATACAAAGAAATACAAAAGTAATTCAGTTTTTAGTTTTTTTTAAAATAAAATTAAATAATTCAATCTGAGGTAGCACTAGTCAAAATAGCTTCCAGCTTCCAAAAATATTAAAATAATTCCAAGATGCAAAAGGATTGAAATCTTGAACACAAGAATCAAATTTTCGCGAAGTACTTCTTTCACTGTTGACATGTTTTCCAAAAATAAATTTATTTATTCTTTACCAAAACTAAACGTAACTAAAATTAAACATGAAATACACTAGACTAAGATAGCATATTTGAAAATATCATTTGATTGTCCAAAATATTAAAATATTTGCAAAATGCAAAAAGATTGAAATCTCAAACACAAGGAGCAATTTTTCGCGAAGTTAGAGTAAGTGCATTGTTACAAGGCTCCAAAAATAAGAAAGTTTGTTATCTATTAAAACTAAATAAAAAATAAGCTAATCTATGGTAGTGTATGTCGAAATAACTTCCAACTGCTAAAAATATTTACAAGATGCAAAAAGATAGAAATTTTTATCACAACAAGCAATTTTCGGTCCGAGTAAGTGCAATATTTCCATGGTTCCAAAAATAAGAAAATTTATTATGTATTGAAACTAAACATAAAATACGCTAATCTAAGGCAGTGTACGTCAAAATAACTTCCGATTGCCAAAAATATCAAAATATTAAAAGATGCAAAGAGATTAAAATCTTAAACAATATTCGGCGAACTCCGAGCAAGTTGGATGTTGCCACGGTTCCGAAAAAAAGAAGTTTATTAGCAATTGAAATTAAACATAAAATAAGCTAATCTAAGGTAATGTATATTAAAATAAGTTATGATTGTCAGAAATATATCAAAATATTAACAAGATGCAGAAAGATTGAACTCACAAACACAGGAAGCTATTTTTTGCAATACAGTCGAACCTGTTTATCTCGAACCTGCCTATCTAAAAAACCTCTTTATGTCAAAGTTTTTTATTTTCCCTGCACATAAAGTATTTATTCAATGTTTTCCCCCATGTTTGTCTCGAATGAAATTTTCTGAAAACCTGTATATCTCGAATTTCGACTAAAGAGTTTTTCTTGAACTCGATCCCCAACGATCTTTATTAACTGGAATTTGGAGACAAAAAGCATTTTTCTTAATATTAGCAATCACATAATCCTCCAGAATTAAAACTTTATGTACAAAAAGCAAATTTTAAGACAATTATATCCATTCAGAAACGGAGAGGAAGGGGACATTGTTGATTAGTAAAATTGCTTCCAAAATTTTACTTTCGAGTCATTGCTCCAATTACTTATTACTTTCTTCTATATCTAATATATAGAAGAAAGTATTGGATTCGTGCAAATTTTCGAATTTCGAATTTTGACGGATTCGAACGTTTTGAGGTGTGCTGAGTTCATTTCGACTGTTTTTGGAAAATGTCTGTCTGTCTGTGTGTGTGTGTGTATGTATGTATGTATGTGTGTCACGTCTGTGTGTGACCAGTTTTTTTGTGGCCGCTCTACAGCCAAAACTACCGCATGAAATCGAACGAAATTTGGTACACATATGTGCCCGTATGTGAACTTGTGCCCATTGGTTTTTGGCGCGAATCCTCCAAGGGGGGTGGAGCAATGGGACGTTTTTTGAGTTACGCGTGCTTGCTATTCCTCAGGAAGTAACTGGCGGAATCAAACAAAATTTGGTCCATATGTTGCCCCTAACAGGAGCAGGTGCTGATTCAATTTTGGTGCCAATAGCTCAAACGGGAGTTGAGTTATAGAACGTTTTTTTTGTCGTCAATTGTGACTGCTGTATCTCAAGAAATAACGAACGGAATCAAACAAAAAATTTTTGACAAGTAGCCCTTAGTGGGTATAAGAGCTGATTTTATTTTGGTGTCAACAGCTAAAAAGGGGGTAGCGCAATCGCCCGTTCTTTTTTTCCATTGTGAGTGCCCTATCTCAAGAAGTAATGCTACGTTCTGGTTGAAAATTGGAATATATGTGAATCCATACGTAAACAGGCTTTGGTTCAATTTTGACTCCAATCGCTCCAAGAGGTGTTGATTTTTTTTTTTTTTTTGCGAATAAAAATAGTTTTATTAATGCAACAATAAGAACATAATAGATTGTCGTCTGCGTATTTCTCGTGATTTTAATTGTATGGAAATGATCGGAAATATTATCTCAATGAATTAAAAATTTTAACTGTTGCCATCTTATGTTTGTTAATAAATAAAATATTTGTAATTAATTCAAGTAAGGCTTTTAAAGTAACTTTCAATTTTCGCTCTTTGTTTTGTTTTTACAATAATTCAGACATTGGGATGGTCATCAAGTTTTTGCATGTGTAATTTTGTTTTCGTTAGGAATATTGCTTCCTCGTCAAGCATGGGGAGGGATCAGAAAAAGGAAAAATATAGAAGAAAGTTTCGTGATGGCCACAACATACTAGTTTTTAAAACTTTTTTCAAAACTTCTGTATCTCGAAACCTGCATATCTCGAATTTTTCTTCTCTCCCCGTAAAATTCGAGATAGACAGGTTCGACTATATGTGTTACACATCAAACACAAGTTCAGAAAATGGCACTGATGAAATATTCTTGAAAAATATTTCAGCACAATTCAATGATTTTCTACCTACCGATAACAAACATTAAAAAATCTTTCAAACTTGTTTCAAGGTTTTAAAACTTTTTGCAAGTACTTTTCAAGGTCAAGGGCATACGAACCCTGGAGAAATATTGATAGCACCCTGCTTGGATTTAACGACCTAACTCCTCCCCTAACCTCTTAATTTGCTAGATTCCCATGCGGCAGCAGTTGAAGGAGGAGTAATGACGTTAATCTGAAAATCTGATTTTTAAGTAAAAACAATATAAAAGCGGACAAATCGGACCAAAATGTTAAAAAGCGGACTATTTGGGAGCCCTGCATTCCTTAATGTGCACAGTGTTGCAAGATTTCAGGAAAAGTAGCCAATGGGGCAACTTTTCGGCCTGGCTGAAGACCTAAAAATCCATTAATGACTAATCTTTGAGAGACTTAAAATTTTGGCAAAAATAGAATAAAGTGGCCTTAATATTCTGGATAACTCAAAAAATCAAGAGAAATGAAAGGGTCTCAGGACAGAGAAACAGCAGTTAAAAAACTACTTTAAAAGCTGTGGTTGCATAAGCAGCAATGGTAATGAAGCTGAAGTGACCAACGAATGGGATCATTTGGAAATCTTCGTTGATGTGGACTTGGCAGAAATGAAAGATTACTTGAATACTGAGCTAAATGAAATTAATCCTTGTTCTGCGAAAAGTTGCAAACTCTCCATGGAGGGTCTACTTGTGCATATTCTGATGAAGATAAATGATGGAAGAATCTTAATCACCTCCAACTAGTTGGCATCAGATTTTGCAAATATTTTACTGCAGTAGCTAGAAAAATCAGAACGAAGATAACATATATTTTGCTTATAAAGTTAACGACATTTTAAGATGCAAGCAGTCAAAAATAGCTTCCTTTTTTGAAGTACCTTTATAAAATTGATTTTCTGTAAAAATATTCTCACATAGTAGTAATAATTAATTTTATTCAAATTATAAGTGTTATAGTCTATTTATTATGCACTATTTCTAAAAAAGAAAAAAATTATTCTTCAAACGTTTGTGAAAGGAACATTTGATAACTCGAAAGTTTTAGCCAGTTGTTGGGATTTCGAGTTATTGAGAGTAGATTGTAATCAGAAACTGTTATGCTACGTAAGAAATCGCACACACACACACAATCGCATAGCAAATACTTTTATTTCATTTCAATAAATTTATGAAACAACCATTTTTTTTATTAAAGCACATGTTATTTTTTCAAAGGGAGCTCTTTATAGTTTAGTTTTTTATTAATTTTTTAAATTTGTCTCATGCACGTAGTTAACAAAAGGTTTAACTATACATTCCTACCCCCCCCCCCCTTTTTTTAAGCATTAAAGCACTAGTGCAGTTTACATTGTGCTTTGTTGAAAATAAAGAAATAAAAATATTTTAAACAATTCAGAAAATGTTTTGCATTTACCTCTTTGTGACAGCCACATATAAATTCCTAATGTCATTAACCCCATAGCAGTAAAAGCACCAGCTAATATGAGTTTCCATTCTTCTTCGGAACTTTCAATTGCTTCACAAAAGGGTTGGTTAAAGCTTAATTGATACACTAAAAATAATCAACAGTAATAAGAACATTACAAAATAGTTGTTAAAACAAAAAGCAAAATTGCTGAATTTGCAGAAGCTACAGAAATATTTTGCTTTTGAACTGAAAGAACTGGATAGCTTTAAAAGGTACGCAGAAGCCTACCATGATGGCCATCCAGTGTGAATGAGTAACCAGCTAATTGGATGTTCTAGAGCACCTCATGTCTCTGAAAAGCAGACAAAAAAGGACAGGAATTTAAAAAGAAATGAAACCATCATTCATATAAGATGTGATGCATGCAAACAAAAGTAAAAAAATGCATAACAAACTGAAAAAAAAGTTATAGACAATCATTTTTGAAGTACTTAAAAACAAAATTTAAATTTTTCCTCAATGGAAGTAAAAAATAAAAATATATAGCAGGTGAAAGTTTCAAATTCAGCAACAAATGCCAAAAAAACTTACATAATATACACATAGAATACTTCAATAACATTCTAAAATACAATAATACATAGTTAAGAGTCACATGAATGTTAAAATCAAGGTTCTTAAAATTTGTCCGCATGATTTATTACAACATTTTAACAAAATAAACAAGAAAAAAGCTAGCACATCTGGAAACATAGAAAACATTTAATTAAGAAACATGATTAAAATAACTTTCAATAAAAATATATAAATGTTTAAAATATATTCAAAATCATAATACATTCTTTCTTTTCAGCTAGTGTAAGATTTCTCCAATCTCCCTTTTCTTTTTCTTTTAATGTCAATGAAGTCCTTCGTTTGTGAAGCTTTTCTTGCCCTTGAATAACAAAAGCATCATTGACTGGAAAGCCTGCATTGAAGCTAATAGTCATTACAGTTCTGCATTTAGATCCAAAATTCGTAGAATCATTAAATAAGGAATGTTTCAAGCATGGCAGCAGCTTTTTTAATACTTGGGATTGTAGCTTGTTAAGACCACTTGCCATTTATTAACTATAAAATAAAGAAAATTCAAAGTTATAAAATCTGTCAAATACACAAATCAGATCATTAACATCATACAGACACATTAGTTGCATAACTAATTAGGATGCATTCAATTCAATAGTAAGAAAAAAACTTATGTACAAAATTACCCTACTAATCATAGGGCAAATCTATTTTATTTATTTATTATTATTATTATTTCTTTTTTTTTTTGCTTCACAAAGATTGAAAAAAAAGTGTTTTTTATTTTTTATGTAACAATGATATATTTTGTTTAATTTCAGCAAAATCAGAAAAAGAAAACTTGGAGTAGGATAGTCAGTGGGCCAATGTAACCCATGCTCTTGAATTTACAAAATCTTGATACAAACGGTTATTTAATAAAAGAACAAACTTTATGACTGAGATTCAATTTAATGAAGTGGCCATGAATATACTCAAAAGATTCAAGTTTACAGGGTTCATACACTTGTGGATAAAAAAAAATTACCTGACTTTTCCAGGTTGTTTTTTAGAAAATTCCAGGTTACTCACTTCATTCAAAATTAAGTTTAAAAAGCAAATTTAAAAAAAAAATAATACAATTGTTTGAAATAGCAATCCTTTGTAAAAGTTTTTTTTTCAAACACTTTGTTCAAAATTGTTTTAATTAGTTTACTACTCGTTGAAAACGAAGTACTTTCAACTTATTTTAGCGGTTCTTTGATGTCACATGTCATGCCTAATATTAGCGTTTTGCTGTAGTCGCGTAGCAATCTTTTAGCATCCGCTTTTGGGTTACAATTCTTCTTTGCATTTTCTTATCAGTATATAACACAAAAAATATTGAGCAAAATACAAAGCTTTTTTTCAGTATAAATATGATTAACAACTTGTTGCATTGATCAGTATACCATGTAATGCAAAATAACAAAAATCAACATTTGGCAATCATAGGCCACACACAGTGCCAATAATAATCTTTTTTTTTTCTTTCGCATATGAAAAGATGCTTACATGAAAATTAAAAAAAATTTCCTCTAGAAAATTAATTTTTAAAAACTCATAATTTGTTGCACATTGTATGTTACTTTCAATAGTTTACATTGAAATAAAGATCCAATTCTGTTTTTGGAAGTTTACGTCTAGTTTTATTGTGCTAACGACCAAATATGGCGGCTAAGTGAAAAATTTCAGATAATAAGTAGATTTTTGAATTTGTAGCATAGAAGTAGTTATAAAAAATTAATAATCCTTAAAAAACTGCAATTGAAACAAAATAGTCAATTTTGAGCAGATAAGAATATAAATAAATTAGAATAAAAAAATGTTCTGAAGATAAAAATTTTGCATTTTTCCAGAAAATTATTATGAATTATCAGAAAAGGCACATTTTGTGTTGTTTTCAATAGTTTGCATTGCAATAAACATCCAATGCCGTTTTCGGGAACTTAGGCACTTAAAAAGTCTTGTGTACCAAACTTTGGATCTTGTGAATGACCAAATATGGCGGCTACATCCAAAAAATAAAAATATTTTTTTGAATTTGTAGCAGGAAAATAATTAAAAAAAATAAATCTTCATGAAACTACAATTCAGTTGAAAAGTTTTTAGCACATTAGAAAATCAAGAAAAATTTTTTAAAATTATTAACAATAATAAAATTCAAACAAAAAAAAAACAATTTGCAGCACATTTTGCGTAATTTTCAATAGTTTGCAATTAAAGAAAATGTCCAATTCTGCTTCGATTATGGAAATTTAGGCATTTAAGGATCGTGTCTACTTCCATCTTGTGAATGACCAAAAATGGCGACTACTTTTCACAAATAGCTAAAAAAACTTTCCAATATAAAAAAACAACTTCAGGCTTGTGCTTCCGAAGCAATAAATCATCATCTTCCCTGTTGAGTGTGTGCATAATTCCTGTTCACCCAAGAAATTTTTATCTTCGGACCCTTTTAGGGTCAAAAATGGCCGCTGTGGAAGTTTTTTTGGGTTGCCACTTTTTTTATTGCTAGCGTCATTTTGCCTCAACATTTTTTACAATTTTTTAAGGAAACATCAATAAAAATGAAGATTAGATCTCATAGAACAAAATTCCCTGGGAAAAAAATTGGAAAAAAAATTTGGGGGGCAAATTTGGAAAAATCCTTGATTTTTCGACCTGTCTCATTTTTCCTGACAATTCTAGGTTTTCCCGGAGTGTACGAACCCTGTAATATATCTAATACAGTGAAACCTCCCTTAACGGACACTCCCGAATAATGGACACCTCTAATTAACGGACATTTTTGCAAGTCCCAGTCCCTCAATATAAACCATTCCATGTAATTAACTCTGAACAACGGACACTCCGAATAACGGACAGTTATTTCACAAAAAATTTCCTTTGCGATCGTAGCACTTCCGTTTTTTTTTTCTTTTCACAGAATATCTTAGTAACTGCTTGCCTTACAAAGCTTTTCATCCTTCACAACCGATATTCCCCCCCCCCCCCCCCCCCCCCGTCATTTCCTTATCACTGTTTCTTGGAATTAAAAGGGTGGTAATGCGCAGAGGCAGCGATTGGGGCTTAAAAGTTGGGGGCAGAAAAAAAAAGAACTAAAAGACATGGTACTTTTTGTGGGCAGCAAAAAAATGAAAAAGAAAAAAAAAGTCATAATTTTGTTACGGCTAGTTTTGAGAGTATTGAAGCAGATAAGTGAAAACTGATGTCAGTCTAACAATAAACGTACGTTTTTCCTTAAGATTTTAATGAATTTTATACACAATAACTATTCAAAAGTTAAGATAAAAAAGAGGAAACTGGGTGCTTTTTCTAACTGGGGCTCTCGAAGGATGCAATTGAGCAGACCGGCGCCGGTAGTAGTCGGCTTTATGGCGCCGTGGTTTCGTGGGGTTGTTTAATTTTTAGACATGAAAAAGATTTGCCCATATTCAAGGTCATATTCCCAACTGTCAATCATGCAATAGTGATACTCGAGATAAAATAAATAAATTAACCATAAAAAGTAGAGAATTTTCAGAAGCACTGAAATACAGTAAAGAATTGAAAAACTTTTTCCTGAGCAAAGGGGACACTGAAGGAGTTGCTAAGGTAAATGATTTAAATATTTATATTGAGAAACAGGCTTGCAATGCAAAAAAGAGATGTCAAACTGTTTTAACTGATAACTTTAATTGATTAAATGCTTTTTAAGACAAGTGTGTGCTGTCAGTATACCTTTATTGAGAAAAAAACAGATTAATTACTTGACGTAAAATGTAGTAAACCTTTCGCAATTGTTTCGATTGTGTTCTACAATGGGAGCAACAGCTCATTTTGAAAAAGGTAATTTAAATAGTTCCTCCTAATAGCGGACACCTCCCAATAACGGACAAAACTTCTGGTCCCTTGACTGTCCGCTATTCGGAGGTTTCACTGTAATAAGTTAATATCAAAATAGAAAACAAATAATGAAACTATTTGATCTGAGTTCAGACAAGGAATATTAACAAAGTCAAGGCCAGAAGCTTCCTCCTTTCACCTTAGAATCTTTTGACTAATTTGTCATTCATTGCCAAGTATATGAATGTTCATTTTTTTTCTTTTTTAATTTTAAGTGTTAGTGCTTTAAATGCCCCTAGATTTTAATTTGAAAAAGAAAACAATTTCATATAAAAAAATGTACATCTGTTTTTGAAAAGTAAGTTAATGGTCGTCTTAGTTAAGTATTTTCTTTCAATTATCAGTTTGTTTTGAGAAAAAAAAGGAGATAAACATAAAATTTAAGAATGATTGGATAAAATTGCTTCATATTTCAAATTGAAATTAGGCATTTATATTTTCAATAGTGCCAGCCTATGGTTTTTTCAAGGAAGAAGAGGGATTGATTTCACAATTCATGAAATTCACTCTTACTCAAAACTAACTGCCAAATGATTGATTGGAGTTATTTTGATTGTTTCGGCTGTTATGTCTGAGATAGGCAGTTAGAAAACAAAAAGGCTTTTTAAAAAGTAAAACTTTTATATGTTATGTATATTTCCAAATCTCAAGCACTTTTTAAGTTCTGTGAACAAATATAACCATTGAACTACATTTTTAATTGTTAAAAATTATTTTTTTTTTTTCAAGAAAGAAAAACTTGTTTTCCACTGCTCCAAAATTTCTGGAAATTTTACACCTCTAGGTATAAGTATTGCCAAACTCAAATTTATCTCAAAGCATTGTTAAAGATTTGGTAAGAGCAAAAGAAAAAAAAACCCTAATAAATTAGGAATTCATTTGGTGCCAATGTTTGCAGCAAGAAATGCTCGTTGTAGAATGAAAATTAAATGTCTTATGTATTGTTGCGTGTCTCATTAAACTTAAGTTTATGCTGCAGTAAGTACTACCATTGTATATTTTTTTTCTGATTGAAGTTCTAATTTTCTGGCTAAAATTTTGAAATCCCTTCATGGGCCCTGCATATAATTTTTTCCCTGCTGTAACAGTGTCAGTGCAATGAAAAATAAATAAATGAATGAATGGAGATGAAAAAAATTACTAATTATGGCAAAAAATCTTTTTTTTTTTTGTATTTAAGAGATAAAAAATTGAACTCTAGTAAAGTGGATCAAAATATCTCCATTTCCCCTACAATGTTCGGCTAATAAAGCAAGAATTAATTATTAAATACCAGTTAAAAATTATAAAAACTTGTCAGGTACCCTAATTATATTTGTATGTAACATTCTAAAAATAACGCTTCGAACGTGACCTTTATAAATTATTGAAGAACGCACCAGGTGTCTTAAGTAGTTATAAAACAAAACAGGAACATTGAACGAAACTGGCGTTTGAGTGGGAAAAGGGAGGGGAGAAAAAGATACGAATGCGGCAAGAAATATTTGGAAAAAAAAAAAATCTGATAGCCTTTCACGGAAATCGCGGGAGAGGAAAAAAAAAAAGGCTGATAAGGAGTGAAAAATAGTTCATGATGTCTAATTATAGAGGATTGTCTGACCAGTTATTACCAGACACAATCGAAATAGTACACAAACACCACAAGAATAACCTCACGCTTATACGGCATTTAAAATATTAAAATCAGATATACCTTCTACAAAAGTTCAGTTGCCCTTTGCTTACTGTTTACTCTTGCTTCGAAATTAGGAAAAGGAACCTGAGAAAAGTTATGAATGTTGGCGGACATTAATTACAGCTAAATCCTGGCGATTTTTACAGGGAAATTTACGGCAACCTTGACATTTGGCGACGCAATGGTTTGGCGCGCGAACAAACGGTAGATAGATACACGAGGGGGCCTGAGGATTTAGGTGATTGTGAGGTACGTTTTAATGATTAATTTGAATTTATGTTTCACAAAAACACAAATTAACTCTTGAAATTAGTAATGTTGCAAGTTTCATTTGTTATTTCAACGAATATTTATTCAAAAACAGCCTAATGTCTTGCAAAATGGTTTCGCTCGATCTTGCATGTCATAAATGTGATTTGATGTCAATAACATGTTACAATGTATTTAATATTGAGCTATTGAGATGAAATGATTAATTTATGTATTTCTCTTTCTTCAAAGTGATCTCGTAATGGTTTGGCGCTCGTGAACATGAGAACAAAGAGGATTTTGCTTTGATTCGTAAAGGAAACAAACAATGGTACAATTTTATTCATATTTTAATTAAAGCATAAGTAAACTTAGATAACGGCTTGTAATTCAGTGTAGATTTCATATTAAATCAACTAATTTCTAAAGAAATGCATCTTAATAGTATCTTACAAAACGGTTTCGCTCAATGATGAACGTCGTTATTATGGATATGAAGTAAATAAGGATTTGATTTCAATAATTTCTTGCTATGGACTTAATACTTTGCTCGTTAGACGAAATGAGATTTCTCTGTTAACTAATAACTATTTCTGCAATAGTTATTATATTTAGCTTCCTATATAGTGTATCTGTTTCATTTGAGTAAAATTGCAAAGTTACAGACAGGAGCAAAATATGGTATTTTCTAGAAGAAAAATAATTTATGCATTTTTCTTTTTCAAAATGCAGGTACCTATTGACCAAATTATGTTTTTAAACAGGAGTATATTCATCTGATGCAGATTCTTACCTTTTTGAATTATAAAACAGTTATCAAACAATCATTTTTTTCCTTCTAGCTTTTGCTATTTAATAGAATTCTGTGTAACGGAAATCTCAAATTAAATAATTCACTCATCATCCTTTAAAAGATCTGTCAATCCTGCTTTTATTGCTGAATTGCTTCATGACTTTCAGAAAAATAACATGCAGATTTGATTTTCTTGCCAGTTCCAGATATTGTCACATGCTTAAGGATAAATACTGAAGTATTTAAATCAAAGTATCATGTGGGGCGCAGTAGCTGTGAGCAGCAACAAACGCTCCAGGTTAAAGTGCTTATATGTTGAGGATTTTTACTGCTTGATATTTGTTTTTATTCTTGAGATTTTTTCTCCATACATAGAAAGATGTCCAATCTATTTTAATTTATTACAGTTCTACTTTTTGAAACTATTCTATATTGTTTATCTGTTTAATTATTCCTAGACTGTTATGAAACTTGATCCTCAACTTTAATTGGTTTTGTATCATACTATAATTTGAGAATTGGTTTTGTATCATACTATAATTTGAGAAATTTTTCCTGTAATAAGCAGGTCGTGCATTCAATTCTTGATGTAATATTATGAAGCTATCATAGTTGAAGTATATTTTTTTATAATAGATGGTCACACCTTAGTGTAATAGACAACAAAAAAAAAAGTTAAAGAGAATAAGCTATTGATAACAGCTAGTTTATTATTGTACCTGTTGAAGAATGTTTTAATTAATAACATGTTGAGAAGCAAAATATATTAATTATTTTCTGAATAGGATGGATACCTATTAAGAACTATTGTATGCTATTCCATTATCATTGTTATAGTGTTGCATTCAAATTTTAAATTAAGTTTTTCCTCCCCAGAGTCTAAAAACTGTTTCTGGTGTCCAGTTGCAGAGGCTGAAAATTCCTGACTGAATGGCACATAGTAGAGGGAATTGGTTTCATTTGCTGCCGTTTCCTCTGCTTATGCTTTTCGGTTTTTTTCCGAGCTTGAAGAGTAATTACTGAATCAATGGAAGTGTGGGTATGTTTGATCTTTAAAATTGTTACTTTCTTATGGATGCTATTCTCTATAGTTAATCTGTGTAATTGGAAACTTGGATTACTCCCAGACTGTTATTAAACTTGATTCTCAACTTGAATTGGTTTTGTGCCATACTATATTTAGAGAATTTTCTTGTAATACACAGGCAATGCATTTAATTCTTGAACAATCTTTCGTATGAATGTGTCTTGCTTCTATTCTTGATATAATCTCTATTATGAAGCAATCATAGCTAAGTCAATTTTTTATATAATACATGGTTACACCTTGGTGTAATATATGACAAAAAAAGTAATAGCAAATAAGCTATTGATAACAGCTATTTTATTATTGTACCTATTGACGCAATATTTTAATTACAAACATGTTGAGAAATAAAATATATTATTTTCCTGAACAGGATGAAAAACAGGATTGTGTCCATTAGCATTGCATAATATTGTTGCTTTTAAATTAAGTTGTTTTTTCTTCCCAGAGTTCAAGAACTATTTCAGGCGTCCAGTTGCAGAGGCTGGAAATTCCCGACTGAATGGCACATTGTAGAGGGAATTGGCTTCGTTTGCTGCCATTAACTCTGCTTGTGCTTTTCGGTTTTTTCCGAGCCTGAAGAGTAGCTACTGAATCAACTGAAGAATGGGATTCTCTCTCTCTCAACACTCCAGGGTCATACTTACTACAACATGGAGATTAACCAGTTGGATGAGGCCTTGAAGACAGTTCTGGTTTTTTGATTCAGACCAGGAGCCAAGCAACCCCTGATCCAGCAGTCCCAAAAGTATCAATCTGGCATGGGAACTTGTACTTTAACCATGGATATATTTAACAAGCCGTGATCACCACTAATCATCACTGAGGTCTTCAATCATCTGGAATAAATCCCGGAACACATTATTTTTTTATTTGTGTTATACAATCAACTCTCAATATCTCAAATATTCCTTGAGGGGCTGTGGTAACTTCTCATAACTTGAAGTTTGAACCAGTCTGAGATTTGAATGTATTATATATTTTCACTAAACATAATGAAGTGTAACCAAAAGTGTGGGGAATTAGTGTCATTGAACCCTTTAATTTCCAATGACTGGCACAACTAAACTTTTTTTTTGCGTGTGTGTGTGTGTTTTTTTTATAAATAAGGGTTTTTTTTTTCTCATATCACGTCTTTAAAAACCTCTCTCTCTCTCTCTTACTTTACACAACCTTTATAGAAATGTATAAAGCAATTTTA
Source organism: Uloborus diversus (assembly GCF_026930045.1). Classification (NCBI taxonomy): domain Eukaryota; kingdom Metazoa; phylum Arthropoda; class Arachnida; order Araneae; family Uloboridae; genus Uloborus; species Uloborus diversus. The sequence goes on from NC_072732.1 coordinate 100,045,805, forward strand.
CTTCAGGTGTGGGAGCTTCTTTGAACATCCCATGCTTTGCTCAGTGAGTCATCATCACAAGTAATCCCTTTTCCTTGATACCTCATTGCTATTTTTTTTTTCATGTCCTGATATCTTACCCAAGGGTGCCTCTAGGGTCAGGGACTCAGCTGCATTCCATGTAGTCTAGTAATCAAAGCTGATGTCATTAACCCACATAATCCCTGATCTGGGCCAAAGGGAAAACCGAAGATTTTTGTATTGCTATACGGTTATCCTAAGGCTTCATGTTAAAAGTAAAGATGCTTTTGAAAAAAATAATGGCATCAACTGCACCACCTGCTTAGCAAGATTAAATCAACTTTATTAAAAGAGTTTTGTTTACAACCATGTATCAAATTTCTGTTTCATTAATCACAAAGTAAAGATTACATATTTTGAAACATTTTGTTTATAACCATATAAAAAGAGTTTTGTTTATAACCATGTATCAATTATAACCATGTATCAAATTTCTGTTTCATTAATCACAAAGTAAAGATTACATATTTTGAAATGGTGCCTATATTTTTTGTAGCTATAAATAAAATTCTTATATCCAAGTCTATGTGTCTGTAAATTTAGTTTTTTCGACTAAATGGTTATATTTTTGCAAACCCTCAAATTTGCTACTTCTGTGTGATAAAGTTACATCAATTTATAAACTTTATTTTTGCTATAAAGAAGAAGCCAGAAAGGGGAGGGACCATTTTAATCAGGTGAAGTCTGGTTGCTAATGTAGCAGATAAGCATTAGTTCAGTTATGTTTGATTAAAGATGAGTAGAAGAAATTGTCTCAGACATACAGTTCATCAATTGTTTGTATATTTATTACAGAGGATATGTTTCTCTTTTGAAAATGAACACTAATAAAAGGTATAATGAATATTAATTAGAGAAACTAAGCATCAGTTTCTGACTAATTGATGAGTGGGAGAAATTGTCTCAGTCAGGCAATGTTCATCAAGGACATGCTTATTTATATATTAGAGAGGATATGCTTTTCCCTTTTTTAAATCAATACACGAATTGTAAATAGAGCTCACTCATTTTCGCTTTCTCTGTTGTAATTTCTTAGTTTTCCAGATTTTGTTTATTTTCCAAACACTGGCAGGGTTTAATTTCAAATTAATACTTTTATTGATAAAGACAATGTATAGATTAAAATTAAAAACTGTTGTGTAACATTTGTTTATCACTTCAAATTTTCTGAAAAATTGAAAAAAGTAATATATTTTTATGGCTGTACTAACAAAGGGCATACCACAACTATGGAACCTGGGCCAAATTGAAAATATCAAAAAGAGATTAAAATTCATGATTGATATTTCTAAGTTCCACCAAAATGGAAGGGATCGGTGTAGTACATTCTGTCAAGAGGCCGCAAAATAAAGGATAAAGTATAATATAGTCAAATAGAAATGAAAGAGACTAATTAGTTAACAAATATTTTATTGATTTCCTCCCCCATTTTGGGGATTTATATGTCGTGTATTTTATTCATTTTCTCCCTTATGGAGAGAAAAAATTTTAAATATAAGTTTTTATTTATTTATTTATTTATTTAATTTTTTTTTTCTAGTGACTCAAGAATATAAATGGAATATCAACGTCATTTTTTTCCTGGTGCGAAGTAGAGATGCGACAATGCATTAGCATATCGGTCAGCGGCCACTTTAACAATTTTTTTCAGCCGATTTTTACCGATTAATCCGCGAAAAGATGCCACGAAGTGCCCACGGTAACATTCGTACACATATATGATCAATAAAGACTGGGATGCCTCGAAAAATTATATTTCTTCTAAGGCTGCCGCGAATTGAAAAAGTTTGGGAACACCTGCGCTATGGGATAGAATCGAAACCAAAAGTGAAACTTTTCGGAAAACGATGGTCCGCGTTTCTATTCCCTAGTTTTGAATATATGAAAAAGAAAAAAAGCTACATTTTAATTTAAAAATGTAGATTTCACATGTTAAGAGCATCTGTTAAATAAGTGGAGACAAAACCAGAAAGTTAGAAAATTTGAAGAGAATGATGAAATTTTTTCAACAAACACTACCTTTATGTTGGTATGATGAATATGATTTTTGAGACTTTGATACTAATTTATGTACCTGAAATTATTTTCGTTAGTAAATATTGGGCAAAACTTGACTATATTTAAAATTAAGCTGCCCAGCCACCAGAAAAAATGTCAATGCTTTATTGAAGGTATTTAATAAACGCCTTTTCATAATAATCGAAGCTTTCTTTTTTGTTACTAATTTAAAATGGAAATATTTTCTTAGTTACTCCGTAAAATTACACATACAAATGTCTATGTATGCAGGCAGTCGAGGAGGGGGGCGGGGGAGGGAATAACAGTTGCAATTTGGCCTTGAGCTCACAGATTGGTCCTGTAAACGAGATGCCTGTTCAAAATTTTGTTTTGCGATTTTTTTTCTTTTTTTTTTTAACTATGGGATTTTAGGAGTTTACTAACGAAAATTTTTTCTAGCATTTCATTTGCATTGGGCTGCGAAAAAACCAAGAAATAAATGCACAAAAAAAAAAAAAAAAAACTGATCTGATTAAAACAAAAAAATTATCTTCGTACTGAAATGAGAAATTTATATTAAACAAAGTATAGAATAAGCAAATTTGCTATCCATTGCAAATTTTATTAAGGAACGGCTCCAGATGGGGACGGGTACCCCCCCCCCCCCATTTGAGCTCAAGAAGAGCAATATGTGACACGACCCCTCCCCCCCTTTCTGAATAACCCCCTCTAAAAGCAGAAGTTGGATCCGCTCTTGATTTATGCATGCTCTGACTGATTCGAGCACTTTATTATGTAAGCATATGTATGTGAGTTTGTAGCAATGTGTCTTTTGTCCCAAAGGCCCGCCATTTCAAATTTTCTGGAATGGAGGGAGGGATATAATGTCCCTAGAAACTTACATTATAAGTGCTCGAATCAGTCAGATTGTGCGCAATGCATTTAATTAAAAAAAAAAAAAAAACACCAAATTCGTACAAAAATGCCCAATTTCAGAAACATTTCAAAAATCCAGGGGGAAAGGGCAATTGAATCCCTGATCACCCATATGACGGGCATGGTTGTATGTGTTGGGGGGGGGGGGGTTCATGGGACAGAACTGCGCTGCCATTAAATTTTTCTTTACAGGTATTTTGGTTTCGTTCTTGGGGGGGGGGGGTATCACACTCTTGAAGGAAAGGGCACCCCTGCAGATCATGGAACAAACTTTGCCGTTGATTTTTTTTCGGAGGGTTGAGGAGTATTTAAAGGAGTCTTTTCTCTTTCATTTATGGTGTCTCTTTTGGGGTGGGGGACTTTGTACAGATAGCTCCAATGAGTTATTAGAGTCCCTGTATGAAAAGTTTATGACCCTATATGACTCTACCATAAGTGTATTAATCAACTAATAACATATAACCAAATTTCACGGTGAAGTTATAATAAAACAAGTAACTGCATTTAAACTGTGTAACTGTTTGTTTGTTTGTTTCTTATTAGTGCTTGCTTTTCAAACGTGGTACAATTCGATTTTTTAAAAATAATTTTTCATATTTGCCTTTTTTTATGTGACATTAAAAATATTTTTAAATTAATTAAAACGAATTGGATGAATAAAACACAATTTAGGAATGGTTCTTAAGTTCAATTATAAACTAATATATTTAAATCATTAAAAATAAAAAATTGTTTTTGTTAAATGTTTTTTTTTTCTTAACTGTACACCATTAATGAAGTAACTTAACTTGATCCGTAACGATTGTATCAAAAGAATTGCTTCATTTTGCTTATCGCCAAATAGGGCGATAAACAAAAGAATCTAGCAACCTTTTTCAAATATGGCGGCTGGATTTAGCTGTATTTAACGGACGGTAATTGTAAGTTGAATCAACGGTTGCAGGTAAGAGTGCGTTCGACGAGCACGACTGGTAGCGACCGGTTAGTTAATCACGTGACAGCTAATAATCAAGTGCTCCAATCAACTGCTTAGAATGGTAACCGGTGCGGTACCGGTGGATCATAGAACACCGCGGTTAGTAACTGGTTACTTAACAGTCGACCGGTGAGGTTCGCCGAACGCAACCTAAAAGAGAAACTTCAAACGGAAAGAAAGAGAAATCTGGAGTACCGTCAGTGTTAATAGCGCTTACGTTCGACGAGCTCGATCGGTAGCTTCCGGTTAAATAATCACGTGACAGCTAATGATCACGTGCTCCAATCCACCAATCAACAGCTTAAATTGGTAACCGTTAGAAGATAGAACGCTGCGGTTTGTTGCCGGTTACTTACTGGTAGACCGGTGAGGTTCGTCGAACGCAACCAGCGTGTGTGGGGGAGGGGGGGAAGCCAATCAATCAATCTGTCAATGGCTAAGTGTTCTGTACTGCCTCTGGCAACGATGCTTTGTTCGGTTTTGATTCGAATTTGAACTAGTGTATGAAATCGAAATGTATATGTTGTCAATAAAATAAACGAATTCGAATCATAGTGAATCAATCTAAAAGAATAATAGCGTTTAATTCTAGTTATCTAGAAAACATTGTTTGAAATCCTACCTCAGACAAGTATTTGTTTAATCAACCACCAAGATCCAAGAACAGTGAATTGAACTCTTAATTTGACCTACGTCTTTACTTGCTGATCAAAACTAGTAAGTTTTTACTTTCACGTTATCTTACTTAAACTTTCATTCTTTTCTTCAAGATCTTTTTGAATCGTATGCATTTCGTATGATGATTTTGAAATAAAATAGACTTGATTAACTGGCTGAAAGGAGGGGGGGGGGAGTTATCTGGTTAAAGTGGGGGGGGAAATCAAATTTTTGAAGATGCACTTTTTCACTGCAAAAACCAACACTTAAACAATTGTCACAATAAACATTTTGTTACCTACGGGGATTTATTTAAATAATTCTTTTCACTCCATTACGATGAAAAGTGGACATTGTTCCCTCCCCAGTCCCTTAATATAGGTCATTCGTTCTGTATAATTCATTCCGTATCGCGGCCACTCCGAATAAAGAAAGTTATCTGAACGAAAGATGTTCCATCTTGAATGCTTTGACACAGTTTTGTTTTTAGCTAACCGTGTACATGTGGTTTTACAATTCCTACATGTCATCCTATGTTCGGATTTTCACCCCCCCCCACACACACACTACCTATTAATTTGTTTTTTTCCTCTCGTAGCTGTTTTGAAATTTTCTTCCTGCTGCAGTTGTTTGATAAAAGTAGCCTTGTATAGAGGCGGACTGGGTCCCGCAAGAGGGCGTCAACCTTGGCCTCCAAAGGGCACAGAAAAAAAGTGCTAAAATAGAAAAAAAATGCAATTAAAAAAATTTCAAAAAAAAAAAAAGAAAAGGATGGTGCAAAGGTTAACGAGCTTAAAGAAAAGAAAAAAAGAAGCGAAGGGAAGTCGCACAGTTTTATGAGCGGGGGGAGGGGGGGGGTGGAAAGAAAATTGCAGCAAAATATTTTTAAAATGAATTAAAAAAAAAAAAAAACAGATTTATTAAATTAAAAAAGGTGTTCAGACTTAAGGGCGCATAGGTGGGAGGGGGCATGGGCCGGTGGGCCAGTCTGCCCCTGGCCCTTTATAGCTTTTCTGAAACCAAGTCGATTCCATTGAGTGCAAAAGTGCAAACTGAAATATCATCTGAAAGGATTGACTTTAAAAGGAGCAGGGTTCGCTGATATATATCAGTCAATATATATCATGATGTATATCCGAGATATAGGTATTTATTATGAAAATATCATGATATTTTCTATATTTATTTTTTCAACTAGGGTATTTTCAATGTAAAAGTTGTATTAATCATAGTATTTTTTTTTAATTTATTATTAAAAATAACCAGAAAGTTGCACACTTGATATTTCTGATGTATTAATACATTATTAATATTAGAGACGTACCGAGTCCTCGGTAACTACTCGGTACTCGGCCAATTTGCCGAGTACTCGGTACTCGGCCAAATTCTGATCAGATACTCGGCCAATACCGAGTAGTTGCAAAAAATTGAATATTGTCCAAGACAGATACTAAAATTTATAACAAAAGCGCAAGCATTATATTCTGCAATCATTTACAATTAAAATTTATAAGTCAAATTTAAATTTTGAGAATAATGAAGTTTGTAATGCTTCAATGGAATAAATCTTTATTTTAATGTCCCCAAAGTTAATAAAACTTATGTATTAAAAACTACGCAAAAAATGTAAGTATAGAAAATATGGAATTTTTATATTAAAAATGGATTTTTGCTACAAACAAAAATTAGTTATAAAAAGTATAAAAATACATTTGCTTAAAAAATAAAACAACCTTAAAAGTACAGTGCAGGAACTCTGCAGACACGTGTTTTGGCATTACAAGGAATTCCTTTTCCAATGCACAAATTGGGGGCTCGTAGATTTAAAGGCATTTGACAAAAGTCGTATTTTTTTGTTGAATGTCTTTACATTCTTTAGCTCACATGTTATGCACTGAAAAAGACGTTCCTTGTAACGGGGGGGGGGGGGAGGAGGGGGCAGAAACACGTGTCTGGAGTGTTCCTCCACATTTGTTTTATCTGCTTTTAAAAAATTTTTATGTTTGGCAGATTAGAACTATAATTGATTGGTATACTGTGAAACCCCTCCTAACGGACACCCCTCTTATGCGGACAATTTTTAATTCCCCAGTTCCAATGCAAATAACATTATTAAACCCCTGTCCTGCGGACACCTCTATGTTGCAGAAAAAAAATTTGTCCTGTTAGTGTCCCCATTAGAGGGATTTTACTATAATTTGTTTTAATTCCAACTTGATTAATCATACCTTTTACTTATTTATTTTTAATTTTAAAAATTATTTTTTTGTAAAATTTTTGACACAAACAAAATTGTATATATATATATAATGCATAGTTAAATTTCAGCAGGAATTTAGTTTTAAAAACTATTATATGGACAAGGAAGTTTATACTACTATTCCAATAAGTTCAAAATTCATCACATGTGTGTCTGTGGTTCTTCTTAAAACATAATTGGTACTTGGAACTCGGCCGAGTAGTGAAAGGCCGAGTACTCGGTAACTCGGTACTCGGCCGAGTAATAAAAGGCCGAGTACTCGGTACTCGGCTACTCGACCAAAGTGCTACTCGGTACGTCTCTAATTAATATAACAGAGTTACAAAATATTGTTTTTCATAAAATTATTAGTAACTAGCAAAAATACCCGGCGTTGCCTGGGTCAGTAATAATTATGAGAAAAAATCGTTACTTGCTTTTTTTTTCTGGTTTAAGTGAAAGAATTTAAAACACATCTTTTTGACATGATTAAAAGTAGAGTTTCTTCCTTACGCATAAAAGTAAAATAGCAATAAGTATAAAGAACAAAATAGTATTGATTTAGAAGCGAAAGTACTATAGGGCAATTCCACCGTTACGGACGTAACAATCATAGACTTTAAACACTCATAATTTCAATTTGGTTTCATAAAAAGCTACATTTTTTTTTTCTGTTGTATAGTTGGGTGTTATTAATGCTATCAAAAATTTGGGTGCAGATTGCTTTATTAGAAAAAGTAACAAAAATTAAAAACTGCCTGTTACGGACGTAACTCAGAAAACAGCAAAATGTATACATTGTCATACAATTGCCAATATTCCTGTGAATTATTCATAGATTTCTAAAATTTTCTTTGAAATACTTGTTCTAGAGATTTTAAGCTTTCTAAAACCATCAAGTTTTCATGGATACTGTTTGTAAAATTTATGATAGAAATTTATGTATTTGTTACGGACGTAACAAAAAAGTGTTACGGACGTAACATGTCTGATATACTAATTGCACAAAGCAAATAAAAGCTTATGTATACTAATAATTTTTGTTAAGAGAGTGCATTGGTCTAGATTAACACATTATTTTGACCATTTAAGTTACACTTTAATAGTTTTTAAAGATTTGGGGAGGTAGGGAGCAGCCCCCGCCCATATACCACCATGTAAATAAATATAAAATATAAATTGGTGCGTCATACAAAGTGAAATTATCCAAGGGGAAATTAAGCAAAACAAAAGTGGAATTATTCAGTTACAAATAAATTTTTAACATGAACAGGGAGGGAGAGCGGGGGGGGGGGGGGGGTCTTCTACAAGGAAGAACTTTTACAGTTTAAGAATTTTCGATGATTTTCTCTATCTCTCAACAAATATATTAACTGCCAAATTTCTTTTAAAGTTTAACGGTTGCCTTTGATTTCGATCGCTTTTTAATAGAACTGGCACGTTTTTGCCAAAGGTGGAAAAAAACTGTCGAAACTGACATCGGGAAAAATGCATTTTGGCCGACATTTGCCTAAGTAATCTAAATCTTGCTTCAAAATTAAATTTGCCTTATCTGAGGATCAGATGTAGCTAGTTTAATATTTAGTATTTTTAACTCTAATCTAATTATGCTTTTTAATTTAAGTTTTAAAACTATAAAATATTCAACGCATCAATGAAACAGTAATCTAAATATTTTTTTTGTGGAGAGTAAATAACAATAAAAAGTAACTCAGTAACTTTGGTTTAAACTATTAAACAGGACAAATTCTTATCTCTAAGTTAGTTTTTAAATAAGAAGTAATATCAATTTGGCTATGCTTTCAGAATGATAGAAGTTTGAAGAGAAAAACTATAATTAATATCTGTAATATAAATTTAAAAAAAAAAACTTTATTGATAAAAATTACGCACAAAATGCTTTGGATTTCATCGTGTTAAATGATCAAGGAATTTTCACAAAAATCTTCTGGAGAACACTATTTTTTTTTTTGTGTCATAGTGCATTGATGAAGCAAAGTTTAAGAAATTAAGGAACCCTCTAGAATATTTTAATGCATGTTATTAAGCATTAATTGCTAATCTAGAATTATTAACACCAATTGAATTAGGATTTGGAGGACAAAAAAAATCTTACATTGAGAGGAACACCTCAGAGCAACAGTAGGATATCTTGTCTTATTCCTAGGATTAGATGTCTTAATGTTGCTCTGAGGCGACGATGTGTATTTCAATAATTTTAAAAAATAAAATTAAATATCCACTAATATTTATAAAATTTTGAAAATCACATTATCAGAAGTTTTGTTATATCATATTACATGTCATACCCTATATTTTCATTGCCTATCCTGTATTTTTTTTCTTTTTAATTGAAAATATACATGTGTTACGGACGTAACGTACTGCTTTTTGTTACGTCCGTAACAAAAAATGTTACGTCTGTAACGCCATTTTTTTAAAAACTAAAGAAATTCTAATGTTTTAAACTATGGTAAACAATTACTCTGATGAATTGCTAAAAGGACAAAAAAGGATTTCTTTTAATTTTGATTTTTTAGGAAGCAACAACAACTTTTGCTAAATTTTTGTTACGGACGTAACATTGAACTTCATTTTTTAAAAATTTTAATTACCTAATTTCATTTTGTAAAAAAATAAAAATAAATGCATGTTATTATAGTATTATGTTAATAATTTAAGCTGTACTGCAATTAATTTTGTTTATTTTTATTTTGCTATTAGAAATAAGCGTTTGAAAATGGGGTGTTTTTTTCTGATTGTTTTGAAGACCTGACTATCATACTTCCAACTACGAAAAAAATTTATTATTTAATTTTTATTATAAAAGCAATGCAATATTCTGAAAATACACATTGCAAGCTTTACAATGATGTATAATATAGCAAAATAACTGCAATATGAAATTTTGACCTACTGGTTTCACTTTTCATGGAATTGTCCTATATTTAAGCATATACAAATTTCCAAAACATGAAATTATTCTTCTCATGTTTAAAAAGATTAATCTGTTGATACTTTTTTTTAACATGGAGTCTAAAACCTTCTCTGTATTGCTATTGACGTTGCTCGTAATCCCCTTATACTTGCTTTAGTTATTTTGTGAAATTTCAATCATTGTGGGCTCTTGGTGCGATTTTACCGAATTTGCGGGAATCGTTTTGGGATACCTTCGATGATGCTCCCTCCTTCTTTCCTTACTTTGTAAAACGATATATTAATTTTCATTACAAAGATATTATCGCCAGGTGCTGAGATACTTTTGGTCACCATAAAATGGCGCTAAAGAGTTTCATCCGAAATGTTTCCAAAATAAGTAGTAAAATTTGGCGATTGTTTGAAATTGTGCAAAAAGGAAAAATTAATGGAAGTTTTTGTGCTGTTTATGGATTTGCCTAATTTAGTTGCTGGATTATTTAACACAGTAAAAAAAGTTTTTAAAGATTCTTGGATTGGCGATATTTTGTTTACATGGTGAAAACTGAGAAACATTATGACGTAGTCTTCGGCTTCAAAAACAGCGACATTGAAAAAAACTGCCAAATGCATCAGTTACGGAAATATTTCTGCAAAAATTTTGGCGATCTGCTGGTTGATTGGATAATGAGTAAGTGTTCAATCAGCATAAATAATAATAAAAACCATTAATTACATTAAAGTTCCGTTTAAATGGAAAATGATCAGCCAAATCACGTATTATTTGCCAATCTTGTGCAAAAATCTTACTTCAAGATTTGACTTGAGAAAAGCCTTGAACAGTCACAAAAAGCAAAGATAGTCAACAATACAACAATAGTCGCTATCGACAGGGAGTTGAGATGATACACTAAATACTGTATTGAGTTTAGGAAAGTCTTCGAACATGGATCTAAAAAGCTCATAACTCGTTTTTTATTCTACTTAGAAATTTCGAACAGGTGCCATCTTCAGCAGAAAAATCAGAGCTTTCGATGGACATATAATGTAAATATGTGCAAGTATTTTTTCATCCCTATATTAGAGAATTTATACGAAAATTGTATTTTATTGCTCCCCTAAGGGGGGTTTTGCCCCCCATAACGGGACGAAAACTACCCTATGTGTTATTCTGATGCATAAGCTATATTATTGTAAAGTTTCATCAAAATCCGTTCAGTAGTTTTTGCGTGAAAGAATAACAAACATCCATACATCCATACATCCATACTGACAAACTTTCGCATATATAATAGTAGTAAGATTTAGCAATTTTAATACAGTTAAATATTAAACATTGTTCAGAAAAAAAGAAAATGTCTTATGACTGTGCACCGACTAATGTATATTTTTTTATCTGAATTATATAACTGTAAAAGTAAAGAAAAAAGAGTAAAACAGCTCCATACTAAATTAACTCCATGAAAATCAATAAAAATGTAAAATAAAATATTAGATATAAATAATGAAATTAACATTTAAGCTTATATATTGTAATACAGTAGAAGGCCATTATAACGCATACCTTGGGACCAGAGCTTTTGCGTTATACAGATTTTTGCGCTATATAAAAGATCATTTCACAAATTTTGAAACTAATATTCCGAATATAATTATATATTAGCACTTCAGAATGAGTTTTATCTGCAATGAATATTAAAGCACTAATGTTACTATTAGTCATTCATAAATAAATATGTTTCACAATCAAGAAAGTTATCCTGCACTTCTGCTTCATAGTTTGCATAACAGCTGCATTTTCAAGAGCCATTTGGTATTTTCTGTTTACTGTAAATAGTAATTTTTATTTAAAAGCTTTGAATTAAGATGGAAAGATAAAAAACTGATTCAAAATTTAATTTGCCTAACAATTTTTATGTTTGTAAAAAGAAAGTGATGCATTTTTTAAACTTTTAAACCTATTGTTTACTTCTGAAAAGTTGTGCGATTTATAGAGAATTGCATTATATAGGTCGGCGTTATAAAGGTATTCTACTGTAATAATATAAGAAAATAAAGAATGAAGATGTTGCATTTACTATTTTAAAGACTTTATATTGTGCTGACTGAAATTGTTGGATATATATCAAAATACCCGATATATATCAAAATATCAGATATTTTCGAACCCTGAAAAGGAGCACTTGATGTTCTGGGGGATGATGGAAAGGAAAAATTCACTGTGCATCACCTGCACATCCTTCTCTAAACGTGGAAAACCTTCAAAAGTTTTTTAAGAAATAAAATTAAGAAAATGTGGGCTCTACTTGAATGTTACAAGCTTTAATCCTAGTAAGCACGATTGAGCAATGTGCTCTTTCGGGCTACGATGAGTATTGGGTGCCTATAAAATTCAAATAATGCCTGACAAGTAAGTGATTATTTGAAACACATGTAGTAAAAAGTTTTTTTTTTCTTTTTTTTTTTGAGGACAGGAATCTCTGAGAAAAATGCATGCTTGCAGTGGTAGTACCAAAAAAAGCACTTTTTTCATTAGAATAAATAATATAAAGCATTATTTGAAGTTAATGTGTATAATAACCAGCTGATATGATCAAATATTAAATCACAGAATTATCCAATAATAAAGTACCTACTATTTACATTATGTGTTAATACAGTACAACCTATGTATGACAGGAAAAAAAATTGAGATATCGAGTTTTTGAGTTATCTAGGTTTTAAAAAAATTATACTAGAAACTCACAATTACACACACGTACGCTATATGCATTTATATATGTGCTATGAGACCACTTTCAACTACAATCAAAAAAGAAGTCTCCAATATTTTACAAGATTTGAAATTTTATAATTGTTGAAAGTGCGCAGGAAGAGATTTTGAAATGAACATTAACTTCAACTTGGTTTTTCCAGGGTTGGGTTTTTTGCCGGCAAAAAGGTATTTTCGCCGGGCCAGTGGAAAAAACCATGGCAAAAATGGAAATAACGGCAAAAACCTAATTGCAAATAAAGTAGCATTATAGTGTTAATCAAGAAATAGTGACAATATAATATAAATAATGCACTTTAATATTTTAGTTGTGTCCCTCCAAGTTACTTCCAATTTATAAGGTGAAAAAAAAATAAAAAACAAATGTTGGGCTTGCAAAACTTAAGATTTTAAATGATTGTTAAAACAATGTTTTCAGAATGAGCCAATTCCTTCAATGCTAAAACAAAGAATGTTTACTGAAGCCTAGTAAATTAATAAAAAAATTGAATTATAATTATATATATATATATATATATATATATATATTATATTTAATTAATCACTTTTTTTTGATCCCCCTCCCCCCAAGATTTTTAAGTTATTTAATTAATAACAGAATATTTACTTGAATATAGAAAAATATTAACTTTTCCTCACTGAAGAAATGATGCATTTTTCTCACTTACTGGGAAAATGGATAGCCAAGAGAAGAATTTAAAAAGAAGAAAAAAAAGCTGATCAATATGTGCATTCTATATTCACTCTACTTTTTAGTGATACTAGCTCACTCTACAGAAAATGGCAAAGCCTTTTATCAAAATATTTTCATATTTTTACTTTTATATACAAGGAAAAAAAACTGTCTGTAAGTTGTTAACACACAATCTATTTTTGCCACTTTGGCAAAAACCTATTTTTGCTGGGCGGTAAAAACCGTGGTTTTTTTTCCATGGTTTTTTCCGCCTCCGCAAAAACTTGCCAACCCTGGGTTTTTCACCTAAAAATTTAAAAATCCTTATCTTCAACTAGTAGCTCCCCATATTCAAAAAGTTTTCATCAGCCATTTTGTAGGAGTTAAAAAAGCAGAATGATGAAAATGAGAAACGCATTTTCCGTTTTCACTTGAAAACTGACTCCCGAAAAATCAACCCCGTTTCCTCAAAGTGGACAACATGTTCGAGAGAAATGGACAAAGATTCTAAACTCTGAAGAAAACACAGCACCCCTTTCATTCCAATATTTCCCTATTATCTTGCTTCAATCCCCTAATCACAAAGTTTCCAAGAAGAGAGATGAAAACTGGTCCCTGGAACTGGTTTTACTACGAAAATTACCAAAGAAAAACGAGAACTGAAATTTTGCTTCTGTGCAAAAATTTCGACATATCAAGGGTTTCGAAAAATAAATTTCGAGATAACTATGGAAAATACATAGAGGTTTTTATAGAAAATGCAAGGGAAAAATGTTTTTTCGAGACATCAAGGGTTTCGAGATAAGGAGGTTCGAGATATCAAGGTTCGACTGTATTAATGTAAATATCTAAAAAATTTTAATGCAAAATGTTTCAGTTTTTGATGACAATGTAAAAGCAACATCATGCATTCTTTCTTACTAGTCTTATCATCTTTTTATCAACATACATTACAAAACATACATAACATCATTATAAAACAACATAGGTAAAATCATTAAAACATACATAACATCATTATAAAACA